>NC_092452.1:1697523-1938831 GCF_036169615.1 Heliangelus exortis | reverse complement strand
CACGTGTGTTGGCTGACCTTGATTGGACTAATTATCAGCTCAAAGCCAATTGGAAGGACAGCACCCAAGTGGGGTTGGGTGTGGGGAACCTCCCAGCTCTGATGACACCAAGGCAACACTGGGGCCCACTTCTTCTTCTGTAGGCTGCTAATCACATTGTTTACTGGATCCTGAACATCTGCCAGAGCTCTTTCCAGCTGTTTCAGCTTCCTGTGGGAAGGGATGTGATTAAAATCATTCCCAATCACAAACAGTGTCTTTTGATGCTCGCCGTCACCCTCTTACCTCTCTGCCTTTACTCTCTGACCCAAGGTCCCA
This sequence comes from Heliangelus exortis, assembly GCF_036169615.1. NCBI lineage: Eukaryota > Metazoa > Chordata > Aves > Apodiformes > Trochilidae > Heliangelus > Heliangelus exortis. Next base: position 1,938,513 of record NC_092452.1, on the reverse strand, counting down.
AGCCCTGGAGAGGCCATTCCTGTGAGCACTGATTGCTGCTCTCTGTTCAGAAAGTTCCTTTGTTTATTCCCACTGAAGAACTCACGGAGCTGCCCCTGATGGTTTTTCCTCTATCACAGACACCTCGTACACTGAATATTTTTCTGCTGGGGAGCAGCTGCACGTAGGAAACCGTCGTGTTTTTCTCTGACACCTGGTGCATTTAACCTGGAGTTCAACCCAGTTTCCTCTTCATCCTCATTTTTCTTTCTGCATCTCTCCTCCTCCTGAAACCCTTTGGAGATTTCATCTCTGCCCTGGCTCCAGCACCCCACGCCTCAGCTTCAGGGCATCAGCTGCAGCTTTGCTGTTTGTGGAGGCACCAGGACCTGCACAGCCTTCTGGAGCTCTCAGGGATCAGAGCAGAGCATTTTGTGTTATTATTCACCAATAAAGTGAATAATAAACCCAATAAACCTCACTGTTTTCACCCATGATGTGAAATTGATACTTTCACAGTCCTGTAGGGGAAATAAGATGAAGAGATATCACAGTTATGATTAGTATTTGCTGAATAAATGCTTATAACTAGCTATGACACTCAATGAAGTCATTAACATGTTTACCTTCCTATTAACTCAGCATAATTAGCCATTTATTAAAGTGACCCTTAGTCATTTGCTAACGGGATTGCAAAGTAAATTCACCACAGAATCCCAGAATCTCAGAGACTGGAAGGGACCTTTAGAGCTGCCCCATCCCAAGCCCCCTGTCCCAGCAGGATCCCCCAGGAACACATCCAGGGGGGGTTGGAAGCCGTCCAGAGAAGGAGACTCCAGAACCTCTCTGGGCAGCTGGCCCAGGGCTCCCTCCCCCTCCCAGGCAGAAATATTCTCCTCCTCTCCAGGTGGGAACTTCCCCATTTTCCAGCTCCAACCCATCCTTCCTTGGCCTGGGCACCCCTGAACAGAGATTGGCCCCTTCCTCTTGCCCCCAGCCCTCAGCTCTTGAGGGACATTCAGCAGATCCCCTCTCAGCCCCAGGGCTCTCACTCTTTTCTCCCCAGCAGAGATGTCCAAGGCCCTTCAGCACCCTCCCAGCTCTCCAGGGGACTCTCTCCAGTACATCCCAGTCTCTCTGCAACTGGAGAGCCCCAAACTGGAGCCAGGATTCCAGGGGGTGGTCTCCTGAGCAGAACCTCCCTGGATCTGCTGGACTTTTTTCTGATGCCTGCCAGCCACCATTGGCCCCTTGGCCACCAGGACCCATTCCTGACCTCTGGGGAATTTCCTCATTGGGGACACATGGAGAAAATTCCAAATTGTTCCTTGTGAGCCACCCTTGGGGTTCCTGAACCATCCTTGGGGTCCCTGAGCCATCCTGGGGGCTCCTCTTGTGCTCAGATCCCTGGGGCAGGACCCCACTGCAGCTCCCAGACCCCTTTCAGTTCCCAGTTAATGGAATGGAATGGAACCAGCAGATCCCCTCTCAGCCTTCCCCTCTCCAGGCTGAACAGGATCCAGGTGTGCTCTGAATCCAGGGATTCCAGGGGGTGGTTTCCCCAGGACAGGCCAGAGAGGGAGGAGAAACCCCCCTGGATCTGCTGGACACACTTTTCCTGATGCCCAGGGCTCTCACTCTTTCTTCCCAGCAGGAGATGCTCAAGTCCCTTCCTCACCCTCCCAGCTCTCCAGGGGACTCTCTCCAGTAGGTCCCAGTCTCTCTGCAACTGGGGAGCCCCCAGCTGGATCCAGGATTCCAGGGGTGGTCTCCCCAGGTCAGAGCAGAGGGGGTTATTAGTAGATTAATGTTTTATTTTCCATTAGGAGGAAAACTCTTGGGGTCCAGACCTGGGGCTAAACCCAACCTAACACACCCCAACCCCCTCCCTGCTCAAAGTTTTCCCAACCAGACAGGACCAAGCTGGGAAGTTCCCCACCCTTAGAAAGAAGAAGGGGACCTGCCCCACACACATCATTAATTTTATAACCTTTTTTCAAAGGTCTCATGAAGCCACCACCAGGCTCCCTGCAGAGCCAAGGAAGGAGCTGGGAAGCTCCCAGGGCAGCTCTCCTTGCTTCCCATGGGCTTTCCACCACTTCCCATTCCATGGCTTCTTGCTTTGCTCTCAGAACTGAGCATTTGGGTCCCACCTCCTCCAGGTTGGTCTGGTCTGCCTCTGGCCTCTGGGTATCCACCTTATTCCACTCAATGCCCTTCCTCCACTCAAGAAGAAACCCCTTGGAATGCCGTGGTCCTTATGTCCCTACTGTGGGAGAAACCCATGGAGGTGCAGTGCCAAGGTCCTCCTGATCTCTCCATCCCAGGTCCTGTTCTTGGGTCACTTTTGACCCACCCTGGTCCTGTGCAGTCCCTACCAACCAAAGCATTTCCACAAAATGCTTCTGCACATCACAGACCAAAGGACACCTCCCCACCCAAAGCAGCTGAACTCTGTTCCTCCTTACATCAGTCCCTGCAGGACTCTCCATCCCAGGGATTCCAAATCTCCTCTAGTTTTAGGTTCCCTCTTCAGAAGTGTCACTGGAGGGGGGGGCTGTCAACTCATTCCCTCTGAACATGTCCCCATAGGAACCCGGGAGGTGCAGGGAGGGGATTTTCCCCCTCTGCTTTGCTCTTAGGAGAACCCCACCTGGAATACTGTGTCCCCCTCTGGGGTGGATGTGAAGGGACACGGAGCTGTTGGATCTGGGAGGGCTGGAGCAGCTCTGGGAGGGTTGGGGTTGGTCAGGCTGGAGAAGGCTGTGGGGAGACCACAGAGCAGTCCTGAAGTTCCTTCAGATACCCCCAGTAGGCACCTCCAGGGGTGCTGGAGATGAATTTTGATGAGGGCCTGGAGGGATGGGAGGAGGGGAAAGGACTTGAAAGTGTCCGAGGGGAACCTGAGGTTGGAGATGAGGGAGAAATTCTTCCCTGGGAGGGGGAGAGCCCCTGGGTGTCCCCAGAAGCTGTGGCTGCCCCATCCCTGGAGGTGCTGAAGGTTGGGATGGGGTTTGGAGCCCCCTGGGCTGGGGGGAGGTGTCCCCATGGTAGGGGGGGTTGGAACGAGATCATCTTTAAGGTCCCTCCAACCCAAACAATTCTCTGCTTCTCTGATGTTGGTTGAACCTGTGGTCCTTTTGGGAACTGTTTTACTGTTTTGGTTTTGTTTTGTTTTGTTTTTTAAGTGACCTGGGCAGACCCAAGAGGGATATCAGGGAAGAGGAAAGTACCCCAGGAAGCTCCCCTTCACCTGCAGGATGCTTGGGCATCTCTCTGGGTTCAGGGCTGTTTCTGGAGCCAGCTCAACAGGTTGAGGTGTGGCTGGGGCTGCTGTGCCAGGGCTGAGCTGCTGCCAGGATGGATCACAACAGCAGCCTACACGCTGTGCTCTGGATCATGTGCACGTGGGCTTGGATCTCTGCCCTTCCCAGCCAAGGTTTGCAGGAGGTCTTCTCCAGCAGGACATCCTCCCCGGGGAGGTTCTGGATCCCTCGGCACCCACTTTGCTTCAGGCTGATGCCTGCGTTTTGGGCAGGGATTTTGGAGAGGTGGCTCCGTAAGCACCGTTCCATGTGGAGCTGTTTGCTGTCTGGGTGTTCCCTCCTTTGGGTCAGAACATTTCCTTCCCAGATCCATGGGGATGACCCCACGTGCACTGGAAGGAGCTGCTCCCACCACCAGATGAGGAGATGGAGATGGTTTGCACCCAAAATTGTCCCTGCAGAGCCTCGACCAGCAGCAGCCTTCAGAAACGGGTTGAGACAGGAAAAAAAAGGACAATTTAGCTCAGACTTCACAGGGAAAATCGTGGCTCACGTCCACGGGGTGTCACATCCTCCTGACAGGAAGTCACACGTTGTCCTCTTAATCTTTACCTGAGTTAATGATGGCTCCAAGGTCACACGGGAGCTCCAGTCCCCACATGGGGCATAATTTGTCCCACACAGAATTTTGCAGGGAGGGGACAGGGCTGGGCCTGAAGGAGCCCAAGGTTCATGGGTTGCTCTCAAGATGCACCAGCACCTAGAAAACAGCAAACCAGATTAAAACATAATAAAAAAAATTTTTGTGTAAAATCCTAACGCTTTGGCAAACCTTACCCAGGTGCGTTGAAACTGAAAGGTTCCCACATTTTCTCTTTGGCCATTTTTAAAGTCATGGGTGTTACACTGTTCATCATAATTATTATTTTTTTTTTTTCCAGTGGGGTACAGAATTCCCAATCCAAGTCAGATTTTTTTAGATAGATCTATCAAAAAGGGGAAATTCGGTGGGAAATTGGGTTGAAAATCTCAGTAAAACGTAAGTTTAATTACAAAATCATCACACAAATGGAAGATCTGGGCCACTGTTCCTGGTGTAAGGCTGGAAGAGATCATGCTTGGTAAGGATAAGTGTTAATTCTCATCTGGCTGCCTGGAAAACAGATGGGAAAAGCCCTTCATCTGGTCACTGATGAAGGACACTGAGTGTCCAAAATCTTGTGCACCTCAAGATATTTGAATCCCAGAATGAAAAGGGTTTGAAAGGACCTCTGATCATCACCTTCTAGATCAGGATGACCTCAGTAGATCAGGAACATGCCCAGGAGATGCTGACTCTGCCACCTCTCTGTTCCAGTGCTCAGTGACCCTGAGTAAAGAATTTTTGTTTAGGTTAAGGTTGAGCCTCCTGCGATCCAGTTTGTGTCTCTCCTGTCACTGGGCATCACTGGGAAGAGTCTGGGCCCATCCTCCTGGCACCCACCCTTTGGATCACAGAATCAGGAAGGTTGGAAAAGACCCTTAAGATTGTCAAGCCCACCCATCAACCAGACACCACTAAACCATGTTCTGAAAATATCTGTGAATATTGATGTAAATATTCAGTCTCCTGAAGGTTCAGCTTCCTCAGCTTTTCTCCTAGGGATGTCCCTGTCCTCTCATAGTTTTAGGGACTCTTCTCCAGTTCTTTCTCCTTCATGAGGAGGGGGAGCCCAGAACCAGATGCAGAATTGCAGGTGGAGCAAAGCAGAGAGGGAGGGGAACCCCCCCTTGGCCTCCTGGGCACCCAAACTCTTCTGAATGCACCCCAAGACTCCATTGGCCTTTGAGGACACACTCTTGGCTCATGGTCAGCCTGGTGTCCACCAGGATTCCCAAGTCCTTTGTCCCAGAGCTGCTCTCCAGCAGCTCTAATCACAGCTAATAACCTCTTCCATCAAACCTTTCATTTAGGGGATTTACTGGGCACTTTCCAAACGGAGTCAGACCACACAACCTCTATGTAATTGAAGGGTTCCCTGGCTGCCTTTATCCAGCACCTTTGGAAAGAAGCAAATCCCCTTCAGGAGGAGCTCAGCTCCCCCAGTGTCGTGTAGGGGACCAAGGGAAGGGGCTTTCCAGGTGGAAATTGTTCCCCCAGTGCTTTGGGGGCAGTAGATTAGACCTGGGTGATCTTCTTGAGGCATCAGTCAATGCTGGAGACCTTCAGTGGCATCGTCAGCAGCAGGACTTGGCTCCCAAGTGCTTTTTTTTAACCAGTCCAGGGCCATCAGGTCTGACACCAGACTGGGATGGTGGAGCCTTGCACGGAGGGGAGGAGAGAAAAGAGGATTGGGTCAGGCAGATGCTCAGGGGGAGATTCTGGGTGTTAAAAGCTTTGAGCCCAGCTCTGTATTTGAGATCTCCCCCATATTTTGAGATCTCCCTTATATTTTGAAAGTGGGGCCTTTCAAAATGCACCCCACAAAGAGGAAGGCTGGGGAAGGGCTTTTGGGTGTGGAGTGAGAGGACAAAGTGAAATGGGTTAAAACTCGAAGAGGGGAGATTGAGTTTGGACTGCAGGAAAAAATCCTTTCCTGTGAGGGTGCTGAGCCCCTGGCCCAGGTTGCCCAAGGAAGCTGTGGCTGCCCCATCCCTGTTCCAGCCCAGGCTGGATGGGGCTTGGAGCATCCAAGTCCCTGCCCATGGGGGGGTTGGAACTGGATGAGCTTTAAGGTCCCTTCCAACCCAACCCATTCTATGATTTATGAACCAGATTTAATTTTTTTTAAAAAATGGCATTAACAAAAAGATCAGATGGCATCTCCTCCCCTCTCCATGCAGGAGCAACAGTTATTCCTGGGTGGATTTGTGTGGAATGAGGGAAAAGAGAGGCTGGGAAGCTAAGGGAGCCTTCGCTTTCTGTGGGCAGCACTCCTGGTGATGTGAGGTCCCCCCCAGGACAATGTGAGGACAATCTTGAGGCCTCCTGACTCCTGAAATGAAATGCCAAAAGAGGTCAGGAAATTTGAGAGGGAACAAACCCTCATAATGTGCAGGGATAACTGTGCGAGCTGTAATTAATGATGGAGGGCAGGCTAATGAGATAAGGAAATCTCATCCGAGTGAAGCTCGTGAGTCAAGCAGGATTTGGGGAATTTCACAATCCCTCCCTCAGTGTGTGGTGTTTACTCTGACCTCTCTGCAGGCAGCCATTAATTGCTGCCTGATGAACCAAACCCAATAACAACATTAAGAGACCTGCTAATTACCACGGAATGGAGATAAACTCCTCCAGGATGTATAAAGGAGAAACTTCTGTCACCCCCACCAGATGAGCTGAGGATTCCTTCTCTCTTTTTGTCTCCTCCTGTTTTACAACCTTCACCACCTGCTCCCTTCTCTCCTCTCAGTGCTCAGGCAGCACCACGATGAGCCAACGTTTCTCCAGATTTGGGGATGGGAATTTCACTTCTTCCTCTGCCCGCTGTGGCTCTCTGGGAGGTGGGAGAATTTCGTGGATCATGAGCCCCTGTGATGCCCACAGAGGACACAGTGGGTATGGGTATGGCTATGGCAGCAGGAGCCTCTACAACCTCCGTGGGTTTAGGAGTGTTTCTCCTGGTGGAGATGGAAGGTGCCTGGGATTTGGTGTTGGGAGACACCTTGATAGGGGCTTTGATGGAAGGAGGAATTTTGTGGGAGCCTCCGGAGGTGGTGAGGTAGGGCTTGGTAGCAGGTATGGAAGAAGTTCAGGTAGAGAGGTGCTTGGAGGAGCCCTTGGAAGGGGTGGTTTTGGTGAAGAAGGGGCTGGGCAGGGTTTTGGGGAGGCTGCTGTCAGCAGAGGCATTGAGGAGGTGCAGGTCAACACCAACCTCCTGAGACCAATAGAGGTGGAAGTTGACCCCGAGTTCCAGAGAGTGAGGTCGGATGAGAAGGAGCAGATTAAGGTCCTCAACAACAAATTTGCATCCTTCATCGACAAGGTGAGTCCTTCTTCCCCCTTTTACTTGTTACCAGGGGAACTGGGGATGTAAGAGGTGCTGCTCTGCCTGGGGGGTGTCCACCTTGGATCCCCCCAAAATCCCAGCCTTGTGCTGGGGTGAAGTTTTCAGCAGCTTGCTCTGAACACCTCTGCATGGAGCAGAGTCCTGGGATGAGCATCTCTGCATCCTCTGCCTTGGCAGGGCAGTCAGAGTCTGCTGGGAGGTCACTGGCACTCTTAATTCCCTTCTCTTTGGATGAAAAGGGTTCCTGCATGGCTTGTCATAGTCTGCTGCCTGGGGTTTGTTGGTGCTGGCAGGAAAAACGGGTGATGGGCCTGGACATCCTTGATGTGTTCTTGCTTTTTTTTTTTTTTTTTAATTTTCTTTTTACCTCAGGCAAAGCAAAACGTTGCATTTCTCCTAGTTACAGAATAAATTACCTCTTTACTTGGAGGTCCTGTCCTCTTCCAGGCCTCTTTCACACCTCCTTTACCCTTTCCTTGGTTGACACTACAACCCTTCCACTTCTGTCTGCAGTCTTCTCTTTCATTTCTGCTCCCAGACTCAGGGACAGAACAGCCCCCAAACCATTTCCATCCAGGTCTGTGCCTGTGTTTGGGTGGTGCTGCCTCTCCACACAGGTAACACCTCCTGTGCTTTGTTACACGTGAAGATTTAAGGCTTTCTTGTGTCACCCTATAGAAAAAGGTGTTGCTGACACCTGAAAACCAGGAGTTTTGGAGCCTTAAAAAAAAAAAAAAAATTTATAAAATAAGAGTCTTTGACTCTTTTTCAATTATCGCTTATTTATTTATTAAACCTCGTGGCTCTCCAGGTTATAACCTGCTCAATGTCCCAGCTGAAGAGATGCCATCCCTCTGGTTTCCACATCCCATAGGAAGTTCTGACCTTCTCCCCTAAGGCAAGGTGTTCCTGGGAAGAGAGTGGTCCTGGGTGGTGATGTTGGAGCTCTGCTCATGGAGCTGGGGGTCAGAAAGAGCTTCAGAAAGCACTGAAATCTCCCAATCACCCCCTGAAATTTTCTGCAGTTGGGAGATGAAAAGCCAGCAAAGGTTTCAGCATCAGCTTCAAGAAACAGCAGCAACATCACCCCCTTCCCAGAAAAAAGTTGTCCCTCTTTTAGCTGTCACATTTCTTGGTGCCAAGACACTGCAGCTGGTCCCACCTTCTGGAACCTCTCAGTGTCCCTGTGCTGGGAACATTAACTGGGTTTTTTTTTTGGTTTTTTTTTTTTTTTCCCTGGGGGGGCTGATGCTCGGTGTTTCCAGTGCCTCAGACACTTTTCTGCTTCACCTTTCAGGTTCAGTGTCTGGAGAGGCAGAACCAGGCTCTGATGGCCAAGTGGGAACTTCTGCAGCAGCAAAGTACCCGACCAGAAGAGAGCAGAAACATCACCTCTTTCTTCCAAGCTTACATCAGCAGCCTGGAGAGACAACTTGAGATGCTCCACAACCAGAAGGAGCAGCTGGATCCAGAAGCCTACAACATGCTTCAGCTTGTTGAAGATTATAAAAAGAGGTGAATAATCACAAATCTGGGAAAAAAAGAGAGCACTGGTGTTTTCCAAGGCAATGTTTATCATGCCCAGCTCAGCTCTGCACCTCCAGGGCTCCTGTGGCCGTTGTAGAATTTCTCCTCAGCATCTTCATGATGGGACTTGGCATCCTCATGATGCTGGAGGATCAAAGCAGACCCAAAACATGGAAAATCAAAGGCCCTGTAGCTCTGTCCCACTCTTCCCTCCTCCTCTTCTCCTTCCTTCCTCCTCTTCTCCTTCCTGTCCTTCCTCCCCCAAGCAAGGAGTAGCCCAGGACTCCTTCCTTACACGAGTGGTAGTTGTGGGGAGGGGAGAGACAACTTGATTGGGGTCAAGTTGAAAGAATCCATCACTTCATGGAGTGCTCAATTGCACTCCAAATGCATGGCCACAGCTCTGAAAAACCCAGGCAGCTTAGTTCAGGATTACAAGGATCTTTATTCCTCAGCTAGACTGAGGCTTGTTGGATAATCAAGCACTGAGTTTTGCAAAGGGTTTGCAGTCACTTTTGCTCTGCCAGAAATTGCAGTTAAATGAAAACTCAGTGTTTGCTGTTGGGATGATTCCCTTTGGCTTCTGGCACACTTGAGTTAAAAAAAAAAAAAAAAAAAAAAACAACATAAAAACCAAAACCCAAGACAGGCAATGAGCTCCTGATCACTTTTCTCTGTTGCAACAGATTCGAGGATGAGATCAACAAGCGTGCAGATAAAGAAGAGGAGTTTGTGGAGCTTAAAAAGGTGAAGTAATCCAAGACACAGATTGAAACCAAAGTCTCAGAAAGGCAGCAGGGACTGAATGGTTGGTGTGGTTTCAAAAGCAGGGCCTTGGTTAAGTCATCTCCTCAAGCTGGTAATGATTTTACTGCAAGACTGGAGAAAAATAATTTTCTTTAGAGTCTGAATCAGTTCTTTGTATGATTAATATCTAAAAATTATGATCTCTGTCTATTCACTTAATCACAGCCTGGGTGAGATGTCATTGTCAGGGGTTAAATAATGTCTGTGGTTGACTTAGACAGGAGAATGCTGACAACTTTTATTTAAGAGAATTAATGAAATTTATGTCTCTACATTTGCATTTACTCCAGAAACACATTTATTGTCACAGATATTTTACTTATTTCCAAATCCTTCTTTTCTTTGAAGAATTAAATTTTTTTCTCTTTGTTCCAATCGTTTTTTAAACGCAAGTGAAAATTCACAGGCCAGTATTTGACTCCAGGAATGAAATTTTTAACCAAAAGCACCAAGCCTTGCATGAACTTGTTTTTCTTTTTTGTGTACAGGAACTGGACAATGCCTACATGGGAAAAATGGAGGCAGAGGTTCGCCTGGAAATCCTGAAGCAGGAGCTGGAGTTCCTCAGGTGTTTACATGAAGCTGTGAGTATCCTTCTCAGACTGAAACCTCCTCAGGTCTTGAAGGTCTTGGAGGTTCTCAGAACCTTCACCTGAACAGGACTTGGAGAGCAGATCATCCTCAAAGCCCTTTCTCATCCTTGAGTGGAAAGGGAGGGTCTGGTGTGTCCTAAAGGCTGGAAGGGAAATGAGAAAATTCAACTAAAAGTGGTGGTGGGACACCAGGAGCTGGGGGGTGCAGGTTCCAGTGGGTAACTGGCCAGGGGGGGGGGTAATTTCATTCCTCACAGCACAACCTGAGCTGTTCACATGTTAAAAATCCCAAACTTTTCTCCTTGCAGGAGCTGTCCCAGCTGCAGACAGTGGTTGGCACCACGGATGTGATTCTGTCCATGGACAACCACAGGGAACTGAACATGGATGGAATCATTGCAGAGGTCAGGCAGGAGTACGAGGCAATTGCTCAGAGGAGCAAAGATGAAGTGGATTCCATGTACCAGGGAAGGGTGAGTAGAGATCAAAAAAAAGCCAGGGAGAGAAATTTGTCTGCTCACCAGGGAAGAAACCAAAGGTGTCTTTTCTCTCCCCTCTGCACATCAGTACCAAGATCTTCAGAACCTGTGGGTGAATCAACGGGAGCAGCTAAGGAACAGCTACCAGGAAATCCAGGAGTATTTGAGGCAGATCCAGAGAATACAACAAGAAATTGAAATTGCAAAGAAAAGGGTAAAGCTGACACTCTCCAACATCACTGTTTACCCAGGGACTCCGGGCAGTATGATGTGGTCTGTCCCTTGGGGGCAAACCTGGAGATAGAATCATGGAATCAGGAAAGAATCATGGATAGAATGGGGTGGGTGGGAATGGACCTTAAAAATCATCCAGTACACCCAGTACTGATGGACTTTTTCTCTTCAAAATGGGTTTAGATTTTGGGCATCTCTATCTGGATTTAATTTAGGTTAATTTACCCAGCCCTATTATATCTTTGGAGTTCTGTCACTCAGGCAGGTCTTGTGATTTCCAAGGGCTTCCAGAAAGGTCTGGAAGTCTCAGTCCCATCACAGGGAAATGGAATTCTTCTCTTTGTGCTCTCTGCAGAATGCTGCCCTCCAAGAAACCATTAAGGATGCTGAGCAGAGAGGGAACTCAGCCGTCAGTGATGGCCACCGGAAACTTCAGGAGCTGGAAAACGCCCTGCAGCAGGCCAAGGAGGATCTGACTCAACTCCTCCATGATTATCAGGAACTTCTGAATGCAAAATTGGCCTTGGATATTGAAATTGCCATGTACAGATCACTCCTTGAGGAGGAGGAGACCAGGTAGGTACAAACTGTTCACTCTGGGTAGAAGGACCCTGTGTCCCCTGGTCCAGGAGTCACCTCTGCCAATGGCTCACTGAGCCTGGGATGACTTTTACATTTGGTGGATCCATCATCTCATCTCCTGCATCATCTCCTTTTCTTCCACAGGATTCAGGAGGGTTCACCAGCCACCATCTGTAAGTATCTCAAGGTTTTGCTTGTTTTTTATTTAAAAGCAGTGGTGGCATTTTGGTGGCCGTGGTACTTGACTCCCACCCCCAGAACAACCACTCTGAGCTCCTACCTGAGTTTCCCAGGGAAATGAAGCCAAAGGTGGTGACCTCTGAGTGTCTGTGTCACCAGGTGTCTGTGTCACCAGGCATTAATAAGTCAACAGTGAACAGGAACTTATTGGCTCATTTCAACCAAATCTGTAGGAAGTGGGAATCACCTCACTTATTCCATAGGTCCTTGTGGTGGTTATGAGAACTGAAGGAAAAAAAAAAACCAAAACCTAGACCAAAAATCTGTGAAATAGGAAGGGAACTAAAGGACAGAGAAACCACTTGGTGGAACCTAAGTGGTCAGAGGCCATTCAGCCAAATTGGTCACCCGAAAATCCATGGGTCCCAGTGGGAAGAACCCACAAGTACAGAAAAGTTTGAAGGATCCTGGAGAGCAGGAGAGGTGTCTGAGGACTGGAGCAAGGTCAATGTCACTCCAGCTTTTAAAAAGGACAAGGGAGACCGAGGGAGCTACAGGCCAGGTGGTCTCACCTCCATTCCTGGGCAGGTGATGGAACAAACATTCTGGATGTCAGATCTAAAGGGGTGGAATAAAAGAAAGCTCTTGGGAATGGTCAGCATGGATTCTCCAAGGGGAATGATGCTTGGCCAGAGCTATAACTGGGTGGTTAGGTGAGGGGAGAGCAGTGGATGTGATTTACCTTGGCTTCAGCAAGGCTTTTGGTGCTGTCTCCCATGACATCCCCATCAAGGAACTCAGGGAGTGTGGGCTGGATGGGTGGAAGTGAGGTGGTTTGGGAGCTGGGTGGGTGACAGAGCTCAGAGGGTTGTGACCAATGGTGCAGGGATGTGTGGGAGGCCCAGGGGTTGGCACTGGTTCCAATCTTGCCCAAGATATTTGCCAGTGACCTGGGTGAGGGGATTTGTGTCATGGGTGGCACAGAACTGGGAGGAGTGGCTGCCACACCAGGGGATGTGGTGCCATCCTGCATGGCCTGGAGAGGCTGCAGAGCTGGGCAGCGAGGGGCTCAGTGAGGTTCATCAAGGGTAAATGTGAAGTTCTACACCTGGGGAGGAACAGCCCCGTGCATCGGTCCAGGTCAGGGGCTGAGGAGAGAGCTCTTGGGGTCCTGGTGGACACGAAGTTACCAAGAGCCAGAATTGTGCCCAAGAAGCCCCATGGTGTCCCCCATGCAGTAGGAAGAGGTGGGGGGAGGTCAGACTTCCCCTCTATCCTGCCCTGGTGAGGCCAGAGCTGGAGAACTGGGTCCAGTGCAGGGCCCCCCAGTTCAAGAGAGACTGGGAGCTACTGGAGAGAGTCTGGCAGAGGGGACTGAAGGATCTCTGAGGAGGAAAGGTTGAGAGGGCTGGGGTTGTGGGATCTGGAGAGGGGGGTGTTGAACCTCCTGCTTTACCAGGAGGGTTGGACTGGGTGATCTCTTGAGGTCCCTTCCCAGCCCAGGGGTTCTCTGAAACCTGGAGTCCTCCCCTTCTGAACAGGGGGGGGGGGGGGCTGCAGAGAGGCTTCATGCATGGGGTAAGATGTAAATCCCATTGCAGATAAGGTGGGAAAACCCAAAACCTAGGAGAAGACATTTCAGTAGCTACAGCTCCAAGGGCTGGTCCTGGTTGCCCCCACTCAGGTACCACAGAGCAGGTACAAGGATGGACCCATGGAAGGTGTTGGAGCAGCTGTGCTTCTATTTTTTGGGGTGAAAAGATTCAGGTGACAACGGTTCCTTTTCTTGCAGGTGTCATTGACCACAATGCGGGTGCTACTGAGGTCTTTGGAGTTGGACCTGGAGGACAAAAGAGTGGGAAGGGGGGGATGAGCTCTGGGGGGGGCAGCATGAACAGAAAAGGGTCAATTTCTGGAAGAGGAAGAGGAGGAATTTCAGGGGGATGGGGATCCAGCTCTGGCAGTGGAGGCTCCATGTCTGGAGGAGGTCACAGCTCTGGTGGTTGGGGTTCTGGAGGTAGCAAATCCATGTCTGGAGGAGGAGGAGGAAGCTCTGGAAGTGGGGGGTCCATTTGTGGAGGTGGCAGCTCAGGAGGTGGGGGTTCTGGTGGCAGCAAATCCATGTCTGGAGGAGGAGGAGGAAGTGGTGGATCCATGTCTGGAGGTGGCAGCAGCTCTGGTGGTTGGGGTTCTGGAGGTAGCAAATCCATGTCTGGAGGAGGAGGAGGAAGCTCAGGCAGTGGTGGGTCCATTTGTGGAGGTGGCAGCAGCTCAGGAGGATGGGGGTCCAGTTCTGGTGGCAGCAAATCCATGTCTGGAGGAGGAAGTGGTGGATCCATTTGTGGAGGTGGCAGCAGCTCAGGAGGATGGGGATCCAGTTCTGGTGGCAGCAAATCCATGTCTGGAGGAGGAGGAAGTGGTGGAGGCTCCATGTCTGGAGGTGGCAGCAGCTCAGGAGGATGGGGATCCAGCTCTGGTGGCAGCAAATCCATGTCTGGAGGAGGAGGAGGAAGCTCAGGCAGTGGTGGGTCCATTTGTGGAGGTGGCAGCTCAGGAGGTGGGGGTTCTGGTGGCAGCAAATCCATGTCTGGAGGAGGAGGCAGTGGAGGCTCCATATCTGGAGGTGGCAGCAGCTCAGGAGGATGGGGATCCAGTTCTGGAGGTAGCAAATCCATGTCTGGAGGAGGAAGTGGTGGATCCATTTGTGGAGGTGGCAGCAGCTCAGGAGGATGGGGATCCAGCTCTGGTGGCAGCAAATCCATGTCTGGAGGAGGAAGTGGTGGAGGCTCCATGTCTGGAGGTGGCAGCAGCTCAGGAGGATGGGGATCCAGCTCTGGAGGTAGCAAATCCATGTCTGGAGGAGGAGGAGGAGGAAGCTCAGGCAGTGGTGGATCCATGTCTGGAGGTGGCAGCAGCTCAGGAGGATGGGGATCCAGCTCTGGTGGCAGCAAATCCATGTCTGGAGGAGGAGGCAGTGGAGGCTCCATATCTGGAGGTGGCAGCAGCTCAGGAGGATGGGGATCCAGCTCTGGAGGTAGCAAATCCATGTCTGGAGGAGGAAGCTCTGGAAGTGGTGGGTCCATTTGTGGAGGTGGCAGCTCAGGAGGTGGGGGTTCTGGTGGCAGCAAATCCATGTCTGGAGGAGGAAGTGGTGGAGGCTCCATGTCTGGAGGAGGAGGAGGAAGTTCTGGAAGTGGTGGATCCATTTGTGGAGGTGGCAGCAGCTCTGGAGGATGGGGATCCAGTTCTGGAGGTAGCAAATCCATGTCTGGAGGAGGAGGAAGCTCTGGAAGTGGGGGGTCCATTTGTGGAGGTGGCAGCTCAGGAGGTGGGGGTTCTGGTGGCAGCAAATCCATGTCTGGAGGAGGAGGAGGAAGTGGTGGATCCATGTCTGGAGGTGGCAGCAGCTCTGGTGGTTGGGGTTCTGGAGGTAGCAAATCCATGTCTGGAGGAGGAGGAGGAAGCTCAGGCAGTGGTGGGTCCATTTGTGGAGGTGGCAGCAGCTCAGGAGGATGGGGATCCAGCTCTGGTGGCAGCAAATCCATGTCTGGAGGAGGAGGAGGAAGCTCAGGCAGTGGTGGGGTCCATTTGTGGAGGTGGCAGCAGCTCAGGAGGATGGGGATCCAGCTCTGGTGGCAGCAAATCCATGTCTGGAGGAGGAAGTGGTGGAGGCTCCATGTCTGGAGGTGGCAGCAGCTCAGGTGGCTCAAGATCAAGTTCCAGCAGTAGCAAGACTATTTGTGGAGGAGGAGGAGGAAGCTCAGGCAGTGGTGGATCCATGTCTGGAGGTGGCAGCAGCTCAGGAGGATGGGGATCCAGCTCTGGTGGCAGCAAATCCATGTCTGGAGGAGGAGGCGGAAGCTCAGGCAGTGGTGGGTCCATTTGTGGAGGTGGCAGCAGCTCTGGCAGGAGAGGGTCAATGTCTGGAGGTGGAGGAGGAAGCTCATGTCATGGTGGATCCATGTCAGGAGGTGGTCAGAGCTCAGGGGGATGGGGATCCAGCTCTGGAAGGTGCAGCCCTCATGGTGGAGGGATGAGCTCTGGAGGTGGACAAAGTTCTAGCAGGAGAGGGTCCATGTCTGGAGGAGGAGGAGGGAGCTCATGTCATGGTGGATCCATGTCTGGTGGTGGGTCCATGTCAGGAGGTGGTCAGAGCTCAGGAGGATGGGGATCCAGCTCTGGCAGTGGTGGGTCCATGTCTGGAGGAGGAGGAGGAGGAGGAAGCTCATGTCATGGAGGTTCCATGTCAGGAGGTGGTGGGTCCATGTCAGGAGGTGGTCAGAGCTCTGGAGGATGGGGATCCAGCTCTGGCAGCGGAGGCTCCATGTCTGGAGGTGGTCACAGTTCCTGCAGGAGAGGGTCCATGTCTGGAGGAGGAAGCTCATGTCATGGTGGATCCATGTCTGGTGGGTCCATGTCAGGAGGTGGTCAGAGCTCAGGAGGATGGGGATCCAGCTCTGGAAGGTGCAGCCCTCATGGTGGAGGGATGAGCTCTGGAGGTGGACAAAGTTCTAGCAGGAGAGGGTCCATGTCTGGAGGTGGTCAAAGTTCTGGAGGATGGGGATCCAGCTCTGGCAGTGGTGGGTCCATGTCTGGAGGAGGAGGAGGAGGAGGAAGCTCATGTCATGGAGGTTCCATGTCAGGAGGTGGTGGGTCCATGTCAGGAGGTGGTCAGAGCTCAGGAGGATGGGGATCCAGCTCTGGCAGTGGTGGGTCCATGTCTGGAGGTGGTCACAGTTCCTGCAGGAGAGGGTCCATGTCTGGAGGAGGAGGAGGGAGCTCATGTCATGGTGGATCCATGTCTGGTGGTGGGTCCATGTCTGGAGGTGGTCACAGTTCCTGCAGGAGAGGGTCCATGTCTGGAGGAGGAGGAGGAGGCTCATGTCATGGTGGATCCATGTCAGGATCTGGTGGGTCCATGTCTGGAGTTGGAGGAGGAGGAGGAAGCTCATGTCATGGTGGATCCATGTCTGGTGGGTCCATGTCAGGAGGTGGTCAGAGCTCAGGGGGATGGGGATCCAGCTCTGGAAGGTGCAGCCCTCATGGTGGAGGGATGAGCTCTGGAGGTGGACAAAGTTCTAGCAGGAGAGGGTCCATGTCTGGAGGTGGTCAAAGTTCTGGAGGATGGGGATCCAGCTCTGGCAGTGGTGGGTCCATGTCTGGAGGAGGAGGAGGAGGAGGAAGCTCATGTCATGGAGGTTCCATGTCAGGAGGTGGTGGGTCCATGTCAGGAGGTGGTCAGAGCTCAGGAGGATGGGGATCCAGCTCTGGCAGTGGTGGGTCCATGTCTGGAGGTGGTCACAGTTCCTGCAGGAGAGGGTCCATGTCTGGAGGAGGAGGAGGGAGCTCATGTCATGGGGGTTCCATCTCAGGATCTGGTGGGTCCATGTCTGGAGGTGGAGGAGGGAGCTCATGTCATGGTGGATCCATGTCTGGTGGGTCCATGTCAGGAGGTGGGCAGAGCTCAGGAGGATGGGGATCCAGCTCTGGAAGGTGCAGCCCTCATGGTGGGGGGATGAGCTCTGGAGGTGGACAAAGTTCTGGTAGGAGAGGGTCCATGTCTGGAGGTGGTCAGAGCTCTGGAGGATGGGGATCCAGCTCTGGCAGCGGAGGCTCCATGTCTGGAGGTGGTCACAGTTCCTGCAGGAGAGGGTCCATGTCTGGAGGAGGAGGAGGAGGAAGCTCATGTCATGGGGGTTCCATGTCAGGCAGTGGTGGGTCCATGTCTGGAGGATGGGGATCCAGCTCTGGTAGGAGAGGGTCCATGTCTGGAGGAGGAGGAGGAGGCTCATGTCATGGTGGATCTATGTCAGGATCTGGTGGGTCCATGTCAGGAGGAGGAGGAGGAAGCTCATGTCATGGTGGATCCATGTCAGGATCTGGTGGGTCCATGTCTGGAGGAGGAGGCTCATGTCATGGGGGTTCCATGTCAGGCAGTGGTGGGTCCATGTCTGGAGGATGGGGATCCAGCTCTGGTAGGAGAGGGTCCATGTCTGGAGGAGGAGGAGGGAGCTCATGTCATGGGGGTTCCATGTCAGGCTCCGGTGGGTCCATGTCTGGAGGATGGGGATCCAGCTCCGGCAGTGGAGGCTCCATGTCTGGAGGTGGTCACAGTTCCTGCAGGAGAGGGTCCATGTCTGGAGGAGGAGGCTCATGTCATGGTGGATCCATGTCAGGATCTGGTGGGTCCATGTCAGGAGGAGGAGGAGGAAGCTCATGTCATGGTGGATCCATGTCAGGATCTGGTGGGTCCATGTCCGGAGGATGGGGATCCAGCTCTGGTAGAAGAGGGTCCATGTCTGGAGGAGGAGGAGGAGGCTCATGTCATGGTGGATCTATGTCAGGATCTGGTGGGTCCATGTCAGGAGGTGGAGGAGGAAGCTCATGTCATGGTGGATCTATGTCAGGCAGTGGTGGGTCCATGTCTGGAGGTGGTCGCAGCTCTGGTAGATGGGGATCCATGTCAGGATCTGGTGGGTCCATGTCAGGCAGTGGTGGTTCCATGTCTGGAGGATGGGGATCCAGCTCTGGTAGGAGAGGGTCCATGTCTGGAGGAGGAGGAGGAGGTTCCTGTGAAGGAGGCTCCATGTCAGGATCTGGTGGGTCCATGTCAGGAGGTGGTGGTTCCATGTCTGGAGGATGGGGGTCCAGCTCTGGTAGAAGAGGGTCCATGTCTGGAGGAGGAGGAGGAGGTTCCTGTGAAGGAGGCTCCATGTCAGGATCTGGTGGGTCCATGTCAGGAGGTGGTGGTTCCATGTCTGGAGGATGGGGGTCCAGCTCTGGTAGAAGAGGGTCCATGTCTGGAGGAGGAGGAGGAGGTTCCTGTGAAGGAGGCTCCATGTCAGGATCTGGTGGGTCCATGTCAGGAGGTGGTGGTTCCATGTCTGGAGGATGGGGATCCAGCTCTGGTAGGAGAGGGTCCATGTCTGGTGGAGGAGGTTCCTGTGAAGGAGGCTCCATGTTAGGCTCTGGTGGGTCCATGTCAGGATCTGGTGGGTCCATGTCTGGAGGATGGGGGTCCAGCTCTGGTAGAAGAGGGTCCATGTCTGGAGGAGGAGGAGGAGGTTCCTGTGAAGGAGGCTCCATGTCAGGAGGTGGTGGTTCCATGTCTGGAGGATGGGGATCCAGCTCTGGTAGAAGAGGGTCCATGTCTGGTGGAGGAGGAGGAGGTTCCTGTGAAGGAGGCTCCATGTCAGGATCTGGTGGGTCCATGTCAGGAGGTGGTGGTTCCATGTCTGGAGGATGGGGATCCAGCTCTGGTAGGAGAGGGTCCATGTCTGGTGGAGGAGGTTCCTGTGAAGGAGGCTCCATGTTAGGCTCTGGTGGGTCCATGTCAGGAGGTGGTGGTTCCATGTCTGGAGGATGGGGGTCCAGCTCTGGTAGAAGAGGGTCCATGTCTGGAGGAGGAGGAGGTTCCTGTGAAGGAGGCTCCATGTCAGGAGGTGATGGTTCCATGTCTGGAGGATGGGGATCCAGCTCTGGTAGGAGAGGGTCCATGTCTGGAGGAGGTTCCTGTGAAGGAGGCTCCATGTCAGGATCTGGTGGGTCCATGTCTGGAGGATGGGGGTCCAGCTCTGGCAGGAGAGGCTCCATGTCAGGAGGGGGAGGAGGAAGCTCAGGGTGTGGTATTGAGGGATCCAGTTTTGGTGGGGGGGACTGTGGCTCTGGAGGATGGGGATCCAGCTATGGGGACAGCTGTGGCACTTATGGTGGCACCTATGGTGGCACCTATGGCTCTGGGTGTGAGGGCATCTCCAGAGGGGAGGGATTTTATGGAGAAGGGAGCACTGGAGCTGGGATATCCAGCCCCACAGCAGGGAGAGGAGAAGGCAGGTCTGGGGGTGGGTGGTCGTTCTGAAATTGGGGTCACAGGGCTGGCCGTAAGAGGGGCTCAAGTTCTGCTGAGGATCCTTCCCTAAGGAACATCTCCATGGAAAACCTGCCAGTGGATTGGGAAGAAATCACCCCTGTTGCAACTGGAGTCAGGGGTCACCACTGAGTCCCCACTGGTCCTGAGCTCTCTTCTCTCTCCCCAACCATCTCCTGAATTGTCCAACCACAATTTTTGGGTGGTTGCTGCTGTTTTCTGAGGCTTTCACTGAGCACTTAACTTTGGCTTTTTTAAAACATTTGTCTTTGGCAACTAAAACCTGAAACCCACGTCTGCTGTGTGTGTGTTGGTCTGGGGGGGAGGGCACAATTCCCACACCTGACGAGCTTTGGGAGGGAACTCTTTGCACATCTAAAGCAGTTTATAGAGATCTGGACCCAACGTCATAGAATCATAGAATCATAGAATAGGCTGGGTTGGAAGGGACCTCAGAGATCATCGAGTCCAACCCTTGAACAACTACTGCCACAGTCACCAGACCATGGCACTGAGTGCCATATCGAGTCGCTTTTTAAATGTCTCCAGGGACGAAGAGTCCACCACCTCCCCAGGCAGCCCGTTCCAATGTCTGATGACCCTTTCCGTGAAAAAATTCTTTCTAATATCCAATCTGAACTTCCCCCGGCACAATTTAAGACCATGCCCTCTTGTCTTGCTGAGAGTTGCCTGGGAGCAGAGCCCAACCCCCCCCTGGCTCCAACCTCCTTTCAGGGAGTTGTAGAGAGCAATGAGGTCTCCCCTGAGCCTCCTCTTCTCCAGGCTGAACAGCCCCAGCTCCCTCAGCCTCTCCTCATAGGATCTGTGTTCGAGTCCCTTCACCAGCCCAGTTGCCTCCTTTGGACCTGTTCGAGGACCTCAAGCTCCTTCCTGAACTGAGGGGCCCAGAACTGGACACAGGACTCAAGCTGTGGCCTCCCCAGGGCTGAGCACAGGGGCAGAATCCCTTCCCTGGACCTGCTGGCCACGCTGTTCCTGAGCCAGCCCAGGATGCCATTGGCCTTCTTGGCCACCTGGGCACACTGCTGGCTCATGTTCAGCTTCCTGTCAATCCAGACTCCCAGGTCCCTTTCTGCCACTCTGTGCCCAGCCTGGAGCTCCCCATGGGGTTGTTGTGGCCAAAGTGCAGGACCCGGCACTTGGCCTTGTTGAAGCTCATCCCATTGGAGTCAGCCCATCTCTCCAGTCTGTCCAGGTCCCTCTGCAGAATCCTCCTGCCTTCCAGCTGATCCACACTTCTCCCCAGCTTGGTGTCATCAGCAAACTTGCTGATGATGGACTCAATCCCCTCATCCAAGTCATCAATGAAGATATTGAACAGGACTGGGCCCAGTACTGATCCCTGGGGACACCACGGCCGCCGACTGGAAGAACCCCATTCAGCACCACTCTCTGGGCCCGGCCCTCCAGCCAATTCTTAACCCAGTGCAGAGTACACTTGTCCAAGCTGTGGGCAGTCAGCTTTCTCAGGTCCAGACAGCGTTTGTGAAAAAAAGTGGAGAAAGGTGTTTTGCAAAGAATGTCCCTGGTTTGGGGGGCTGTAAATCTGCTGTGAAAAGGGTACAAATCTTATTGGCTTCCTCTAGTTAACCAACCAGGACGTGGAGCTCCATCTCCTTCAAACCCTGCAGGATTCCCTCATGAAATAACCAGGGGAAAGCTGGGATGGTCCAGGTAGGTTTTGTTACTTGGAGATAAAGGAAGGAGCAGGAAGCCCATGAACAACATTTCCTTCTCTCAGTTCTAGTCCAGTTCTTCCCCCCAGGGTCCCACAGCAGCCTTGGAGAGTGTGTACTCAAGTAAGGTTTTTTTTGGCCAACATTTGGCTCTGCTTTTATGCAGAGGAGGAAAGATGTCTTCTAAATTTCTCACAAAACCTCCTTTAATTAAAAAAAAAAAAAAGGAAAAAAAAAAAAAAAAAAAAAAAAAAGCAGGTCTAAGAAAGAGCAGAGCAGCTGAGATGATTGGGAAAGTTCATTCTGGAAACTCAGCACCACTTTGTCACATCCAATTCCCAACACTCCAGTGGACAAGTGGAGTGTCACAGCCCCATCAGGAATATTTCATCTCCTTTCCCCAGCTGGAGGGATCCTCTTGATCATTTTCCAAAGAAATCTAGTGGTGAAGAGCTCAGCTCTGGGGGTGGCATCCTGGGGGGGACCTCCTGAGCAGGGAGTGAGATACCCAGCTTGGTGGGAAATCTGCCCAAGGACCCATTTGAAAGGGATAGTAGAGACAAAAAAAAACAAAAACAAAAAAAAAAAACCACCCCAAACTAATTGAGAAGGTTGCCAGGAAGGGTGAACTCAAACCTTTCAAGCAATTATGAGTCCCCTGCATGTGGGGAGGTCTCAACCCTTCACCCCTGCAGGATCCCACTCACAACCAAGCTGCATCATCCCAATTCCATCTTTGTCTAAGTCAGTAAATAGCAGGGGTCAGGGATGTGTCCTGGTGGCCAAGGGGCCAATGGTGGCCTGGGGGGCATCAGAAAAAGTGTGTCCAGCAGATCCTGGAAGGTTCTGCTCCCCCCTCTGCTCTGCTCTGCCCTGGAATCCTGTCTCCAGTTTGGGGCTCCCCAGTTGCAGAGAGACTGGGTTGTACTGGAGAGAGTCCCCTGGAGAGCTGGGAGGGTGCTGAAGGAGGTTGGAGAGGATCAATAGCACTGAAATTCAAGCTGCTGGTTCCATTCCATTCCATTAACTGGGAACTGAAAGGGGTCTGGGAGCTGCAGTGGGGTCCTGCCCCAGGGATCTGAGCACAAGAGGAGCCCCCAGGATGGCTCAGGGACCCCAAGAATGGTTCAGGAACCCCAAGGATGGCTCAGGGACCCCAGGGATGGCTCACAAGGAACAATTTGGAATTTTCTCCATGTGTCCCCAATGAGGAAATTCCCCAGAGGTCAGGAATGGGTCCTGGTGGCCAAGGGGCCAATGGTGGCCTGGGGGGCATCAGGAAAAGTCCAGCAGATCCAGGGAGGTTCTGCTCAGGAGACCCCCCCTGGAATCCTGGCTCCAGTTTGGGGCTCTCCAGTTGCAGAGAGACTGGGATGTACTGGAGAGAGTCCCCTGGAGAGCAGGGAGGGTGCTGAAGGGCCTTGGACATCTCTGCTGGGGAGAGAGACTGAGAGCCCTGGGGCTGAGAGGGGATCTGCTGAATGTCCCTCAAGAGCTGAGGGCTGGGGGGCAAGAGGAAGGGGCCAATCTCTGTTCAGGGGTGCCCAGGCCAAGGAAGGATGGGTTGGAGCTGGAAGATGGGAAGTTCCACCTGCAGAGGAAGAGAAACTTCTGCCTGGGAGGGGGAGGGAGCCCTGGGCCAGGCTGCCCAGAGAGGTTCTGGAGTCTCCTTCTCTGGAGGCTTCCAACCCCCCCTGGATGTGTTCCTGGGGGATCCTGCTGGGACAGAGGGTTGGGATGGGGGAACTCCAGAAGTTCCTTTTCAAAGAAGACAAAGCCTCCACCCACCATAAGGAGTGGGATCCTGCAGACTACCAAGTCCTCAGTTTCACTGTGAAATTCATCCTCCAGCCTGGGTGCCTTCTTCTGCCTGATCAGAAGAAAATAAAGAATTAATATGAACACTGTGGTCAGGTCTGTGGGGATTTTTCTGATCTGTTTCGTGGTGAAAGGTTGAAAAGGAAGAAGATAGAGAAGCAGACACTTCTGGAGGCAATTCAACCCCCCTCATTTGTGCATCTATCTTAGTAGGGGCTGAATCACTGCTGGAGATCAGACAAAGCATCTGTTTCATTTGACTACAAGAGGAGCCTGGGAGAGCAGCTCAGAAGGGAGATTATTAACCCCCAACTCATATGAGAGGCTTGATCAGCATTTCCACTCTGTTGTTTTAAGTACTGTTTACACACTCGTAGTATATTGAGGGAAGGGATGGTTGGGAAGGTTACATCCAAACCTGTTCTGCTTGTCAGCTAAGCTGTAATCATATCTCCAGTTTCTGGAGATGAGTGTTCTGGCACCTCCTTCCTTATAAAACTATCCCTTTTTAAGTAGGAGTGAAACTTCTGGCCCAGGATTCCAGTTGTCTATAAAAATAAGGGCTTTTCAGTGCTTAATTATTGCTGTTCCTTTCCTTCAGGAGTTGTGTGACCCAACTCCTGTTTGTACCTGGGAAGAGTTTGTGTGTTTGGCCTTGTTCTCACCAAGGCTGAGAGGTTCATGGCTTTGGACCACAAAGCTTTGAGCTGTGATGATCAAACAGATGATTTTTTTTCCCCCACCACAGCTTGGGCAAAATGTGGGGATGGGCAAAATGTGGGAATGGGCTAAAAGAGGAGCAACAGGGACATGTCCACTCCTGACTCCTCTTTGTCTGAACACAAAGGTCCTTATGTCAATCAGATATGGCCCCTGCATTATTTTTTTGGGGGATGGCAAGTGGCCCCAAGGCTGTGGTCAGAGCTGTTTTGATTGTTGAGATTCAAGAGCTGAGCTGAAGTCACGAGGAGAAGATCATAGGATGGAGCCTTCTGATTAAAGTCCCTGGATGTCTCGGGGCAGTCAGCACAACCCTGTGCTCAGGCTGTGACACTGCAGGAAGGTGACTGCTGACACCCTGTGCCTATGGGATGAGCATTCAGGTCTGAGAGGAGGACACCAGGGTGGTGAGGAAGATGGGAGCAGCTCAGTTGTCATCCAAGTTGGTAGTGATGATCTCAGTGCTGGCTTTTTATTTTTTTTTTCTGCCAGAAGTGTGTCACTGGGTGCACACAGGTTTTACAAACCATCCCAGGCTCACAGCCAACCCCAGAGGATGAATCCACATGAAACCTCACTGGCTTGGAAGGACTGAGGACCTGAGAACCCTCCTGGCTCCTAAATACTTCCCTCTCCAGACCTCTAGACCTTGCTAGGAGGATGTGGATCCAGCTCTGGGAGGTGCAGTCCCCTTACTAGAGGTATTTAGGAGGTTTCTGGGTGTTCAGCTCCTTGGTGTGAACAGGAGTAGGGAACCATCAAATTGCCAGCCAGGAACCCACGTGGACAGGGAGGCTGAAGATCCATTCCATGCCACCACCTTGTGGGAGAAAAAAGGAGTAGCACAGAGGCATAGAACTGGTTCCAGTTCTCCCACTCTCTCTCTCACTGAAGGAGTTTTGGGCCTGAGCCCATTTCACTCTGCAGATGTGTCCAGAACAAGACCTTCCCTTAAAGGTTAAATTAGTCAGGGCTAAATTGGAGCACCGTGTTAATTGTGGGCCTCCTATCTTTGTTGCTGGGCCTCTTCCCCAAATTCCTGGTGATTAGAAGCAAATTAATGAGCTGTGATTCCTTGGTGCCCACTTACACCCACGACCCCCCCTCCCCTGTTTGTGGAGCAAACACAACTCTGACACCAATGCCCTGGGTTCCATCGATGAGACTGGGGGCAAGCAGGGAAGATCTGGTGTGGTTTAACCCTAAAGTCTCTCTGCTGGCAAAGAACACACAAAAACTTTGTCTCCTGCAGCAAGTTGGGTGGAATGAGACAGAGCTGGGAGGAGAAGGCAGAGCTGACCTTGTGGTTCTCTTAACTACAGCCTCAGCTGGGCAGCTGGGAGCAGCCCAAGGGCTGCATCAGGTGGCAGCATCTGCCTTTGGGGGACACAGAGTCACCAGGAGACATCAGGACCAGATGGATCAACCAGACACCATGTCTGGGGGTGTGAAAACCTGAGCTTGGAAGTTTTGGGAAAAAAACTTTTTTTTTTTTTTTTTTTTTTTGGAAAAGCTTCTGTTTTGGAAAACTTCTGAAGGCATCCATGACCCCGTCCACAGCAAGGAAAGGAAACCCTGAGCTCTCTCTTTCATGCCCAAAAGAAGCCAAACTCTCCTGGGTTTGGCAGGGCCAGGAAAAGGGCTGTGGGATCACCCAGGAGGTGCAGGAGAACCCTGAAGAATTGTGTTACCTCACCACAGGGCCATGGAGGGCTTCAGCAGGAGCCCAAGGAGACACAACCTTGGATCACAAACTGGAGACTGAGTCAGAGCAGCTCCGGGCCAAGTCCCCTCCTCCTGGGCTCCAATCCTGCTCTTCCAGCTGGGATTGCCACAGCCTCTGCCTGTATTTAGGCAGCCAAGTGAGACACCCAGGACTTCAATCACTCCTGCTCTCCTGGGTGTAGGTGTAATTGATAGTGCTGTCAAGAACCTGCAATTAAGGCAGTTGTCTTTCCAGCTACTTCATCCCATCAATTATCTCTCTTGCTGGGCTAAGGGCAAAATGTTCCAGGGCAGAACATTTGCAAATAATGAGGTACAAAGCATCAGCTGCTCTTGAAGCCAGAATACCAGTAAGGTTTCTGGTAACCAGTTTGGCTTTTCATCAGCCTTCTTGTGAAAGGTGCTGAAAAGCTCCTCCAAGGAGCCCAGGGTGGAAGAGAAAAACACAAAAACCAACCCAAAGCCGTTAAAAAATTCCTGCAGAAGCAAGGAAAGAAACCAGACCTTGAAATAAATACCATCCCATTTCTTGGGAATTAAGAACTCTTAGAGGTTTAATTGCCAGGATAAAACCGGCCAAGGTTTGAACCTGTTGAAAAAAGCTCAAGATTAGTGTGGCATAATAGGGAGGGGAAACCAATTTTTTTCAACTCATCTGGAACAAAACCCTTCCCCTTTCTGTTCTGACAGAGAATTTGGCCAGAAGCCACAAGGACAGAGATGTAATACTGGTTCCACCTCTGAGCTGCTGTGGAGCTCTCAGCAAATATATTCAACTTATCAGCCTTTTCTTCCCCACCTGTTAAGAAGCTCTAATAAATTTTTTTTCTTTGCCATGAGGTATCCCAAGGGTTTTAATTACAAGCTCAAGGACAGTATCAGAGAGCTGCCCTTCTGCAGCTGGGCTCATAAGGTATTTTTGGAGGATTCTGGTGCATTCACAGCCTGCCCACCAAGGCCAAACCTCCCCCTGTTTCCAATGAAATGATCGCCAAGCAGCCAGGTAACAGCTTTGTGGGCAGAGCCTCCTGTTTTCTAGGCTATTTCTTTTTTTTTCTTCTCCATAGAAGCTTCATTTTTCTCACGTGCTCTACGCAATCAGAGCCAAAAATGGGAAAATGCAACTACACTGATTTCTTCTTCTAAAAGTTGGGCATCCAGGGCTGAGCTGGTCACTTCAGACTTTATTTGACTCAACCAGGAAAAGGAAGAGTCTCTGAAGAGCAACATCCCAGCCGTGCCTCTTTCTCAGCAGCCTTGGTATCAAAAGGAGGAGATGAGGCCACCCCAGTTGTGGGGTCGTGGTCTTTAACTGGGGATGGTTTGGGGAACTTCTGATACCCAAGAAGCATTTTGATAGAATCATAAAGGTTGGAAAAGACCTTCTCAGAGGTCATCAGGTCCAACCATCAGCCTGACACCACCAGCCAACTAAACCATGTCCTCAAGTGCTACATCCACACGTTCTTTGAACACCTCCAGGGATGGTGACTCAACCCCTTCCCTGGGCAGCCTGACCACTCTTTCCATAAAGATTTTTTTTTCCTGTGTGGAAGCAAAATATTTTGCACTCTTACAACACAGCAAAGATATTTATGTCTCCAGTCCACACTCTGGTGCCCAGTTGCCAAGCAAGGGGCTGCCTTTGGCTGAGCCTCCTGGGCTCATCCTGCTCTCTGTGAAGGGAGTAACTATGAAAAGAACAGATACTGAAAAATCACTCATTATTTGCTGTTTGACAGAACATTCCTTTACTGATCCTCCTTGGAGATACTCTTAAGGCCATTTTCTAAACTGTAATTAATGTCAGGAAGGAGGACAAGCTAAACCAAAAGAAGAGTCCTCCCAAAACCCAGCCCACAGGATCCTCCAAGCTGAGGACACAAACAAAGTGATTAAAAATGAGTAAATTCCAGAGGATTTCACAAACATTCAGTGTCATGCATTGTTTTGCATATTTAAACCTATGAATTGCTGCCAGGCAAGGCAAACTCCAAGAAAACCCCAAATTATTCACCTGTACCCACCAAGCCCCGCTCCTGAGCTGTGTATAAAGGAGGTGCTCAGGGGCCCCTTCGTGAGTTGCTCATCCTGCTGCCTCCTGCATCCTCCTCACCATCTCTGCCAGCATCAGCCAGCAGCTGGGAGGTCTTTCCATGGAAAAAAGTTCTACTTCTGCTGCCATTAGGCAGTGCTTTCCCCTCAGCTGTGCCATTTGGTGGAGGTGATGGAGACGCAGCAGCCAAAGGCTCCAGCACAGAAATGGGTATAAATGGAGTTTTTCTGGCCCAAGCCTTGCACAGGGGCTCTGTGGGGGTTGGGGATGCAGGGGCACCCATGCCAAGGGTGAAGGTGTCAGTCATGGGTGAGGTTTCCATGGCAGAAGGTGCCAAAGTGATCCATGTGGTGCAAGTCAATGGGAGCCTGGAGCCTCCTGAGGATGGATCCTGAAATCCAGCCCATCCCAAAGCAGGAGCAAGAGCTGAGGAAGAGCCTCAATGACCAGTTTGCCTCTTTGGTTGGCAGGGTGAGAGCTGAGCCAGGATTTAAAGGGATGATGAGTTTCAAGTGTAAAGGAAATATTTTGTGCTCAGGTCTTTGATTCCTCTCCTTCCCTCATCCTCTCGTGTGAGCCCCATCCTGCTTTCAGCATGTTTGACTCCAGCACCATGATCTGGAAGTGCAGATCCATCCATATAACATTATTTTATATGTTATATGTTATATCTGTCTGGTTTGTGTGCTTCCACAAGCTGCTGAAAAAAAAAAAAAATCTTTTTGTCATTAAAAGTGTTGGGGAGCTGTTCCCCCAAGACATCTTCCTGAGCCTCTGCACTGCCGGCTTCTCTCTGTGCAGCTAAAACTTGTAAAGCTGCATTGTTTCCAACCAATAAATGATGGTTTCCATCCCCAGCCAATCGTTGGGCAGATCTATTTAAATATTCCATGGCTTCTGTAGCTGCCAGAAAGGTATTGACTCAGAAGGGAAGATGCCTTGTTCCCCCTCCAGAGGTCTGTTCCCCACCCAATTCATTGATGCCCACACCTAATAAAGAAATAAAGTGGGTTTGCTTTCTGAACGCAACATCTGGAGCAGCAGAACAAGGTGCTGGACACCAAAGTGGGAGCTGCTCCAAAAGCAGGTCTTGCCATCTCAGAAGAACACCAAGCACACCCTCAACGATTTCATTTGCAGCCTGCAGAGGTGTCTGGAGTCACTGCTGGGTGGGAGGGGGAGGTGGAACCTGAGCTGAAGGATGTGGAGAAGCTCCCAGGGGAGTTCAGCTCCAAGTGGGTGAGCAGAAAGCACCCAGAGGGCAGGGAGCTGAAGCAGCTCCTCTGATGGGACTTCTGGTTCTGCCTGTATCACTTGAATTCTCTCCGAGGTCCAAAAAGATGAGATCTAAAATCACCCTCACCCCTAAACACCCAGATGTACCAGGACTCCAATCCAGCAACTTCTCTCTCCTCTTCCTCAGCAGGAAACAACCAGATGCACAATGCTGAGAGGGAGTTTGTGTTCCTGGAGAAGGTGATGAGGAACTGGCACGAATGGAAGGGTTGGGTGCAGAGGTCCAAGGAATTTCCTCTGATCTGCTCCTCGCAAGGTCTTGAGAATGTTAAAAGTCATCAAAGGAGTTTGGGTGCAGGAAAACACCTCACAGATCATTGCTGGCGTGCATGAAACCTCTGCTTTAGCACAGAAAGTGTTTCATTCCAGCCTGGAATGCCCAAATGATGATGTTTTTCAAGCAAGAACTCAGCAACCTTGTCCCTGCTTTTGGGACCCATCAGCTCTTGCTCTTCAGGGGGGATCTGAGCTTCCTAAACCAAAACTTGTGACTCTAAAACCACAACGAAATGGCCTCAGGTCTCCATGAACTTTGACTTCAGAATGTCTGGGAACTCTTTTAGTGTCTATTCGACCAAGGCAGAGATGGAAGCAAAGCTGGAAACCCCAAAGCAGGAGAAAGACTTCCTGAAATGTGTTGCCTCACATGGGTTCCATTGGCCTGGAAAAGATCTTCCAGTGCCAAGCAAGGAGGAAGAATTATCTGGTGGCCTGTTTTCTACTGGATTATTTTGATTATTGCCAAGGATGAATTGTTGGATCAGCTGCAGCCACTTGGAGAGCTGCTAAAATTGTGCCAGCAAGAATTCTGAGAGGAGAAAACTCTTCCGACACAGGCTCAGAGCATCCAATAAGTATGCAGAAATATGACTCACCAGTAATTCAGCACCCATAGAAACCTGAATAATTCTCAGACCATCCAATTCATTATATAGTTTATAACGGGAAGTACTGGAAAACCTTAATTATTAGTTCCAATTAGAACAAAGTATTGGTATCCTCAAAACAAAACTTACAGACAGCCTGGCAGCACAGGGACAGCCCCATCCTTCCTGTAATATTCCAGAAATGAGATTGGATTTTGGAAACATTTGGCTTTCCTCAAGCCAACCTCAATACTTTGGCACTCTTGGAAGAAGCCAGAATTTGTCTTTCAAAGAGAAGAAAGAGGGCAGGAAAAGTGAGGGCTTTCTGTAGCTCCCCTGAGAGGTCTCCTGCCTGCAAACCCCCACTTGTGACGTTGAGCAGCGTGGGGACTGTGCCCTGAAAGATGCCCGGGAGAAGCACATTGAGCTGCAGAACGCCCTCCAGAAGGCCAAGGATGAGCTGGCTTGCATGCTGAGGGATTACCAGGAGCTGCTGAATGTCAAACTGGCCCTGGATATTGAGATTGCAACATACAAGACCCTCCTGGAAGGTGAAGAGAGCAGGTGAGTGGCAGAGACCTTTCCTCCTGTCAATTAGAGGCCAGAACGATTCCAGCTCCCAAGTGAATTTTGCAGCTCCAAGAGAGAAGGTTGGTACCACTGCAACCATCTGTGGGCTGTGCTCAGTCCTTGGGCCTCTTCAGCAGAGAGAAGGAGGTTGGAACATGCTGGAAATGCTGCTTGGGTGATGGGTAACCTTGTGACCTTCTTCTCCTCCAGGTTACGCCGTGGGAGCCCCGTGAGGACGTGTGAGTAACCGAAGGGTTTCTGGTTTGCTTACACCATTAAGGAATCCAGTTCTGGTTTGCAGGGGGAGGAGGAGGAAGGCTGCATCCTCCCCAGGAGGGATTCAGCTCGTGTTTTCCCATGGCAGGGATCACCACCATCTCATAAAGCCAATGGAAGCAGGGCAGGAGGTGCAGGTCCTCCTGGAGCATCCCCACCTGAAGGGATTGCTGTCTGCCCCAGAGGATTCACCTCCAGAAGCTCTGGCAGCTCTGCAGGCAGGCAGCACATCCCCAGAGCTGTCAGCTGCATCCCTAAGAGTGAAGAATTCGGGGGTCAGAAGCCCCTCTGGGCACTGGTGGTCTCTTCAGGAGGGCTGCAAGGTGTGGAGAGAGCTGCAGGGAGTGTGGGAAACTCAGCCCAGGGCTGCGTTGGGCAAGGGTGAGGATTTCACCTGGACCTCCATGCCCCAGGAATGCCTGGGTCTGAACTCCAGCTGGGGGAGTCAGGAAAATGGGAACTTCAGACTCTGAAGTAGGAAAAATGGAAACCCTCCTCCACTTCCAGTGGTGCAAATGCCCTCAGCTCCTCCTCACACACGAGGGAGAGGCAAGCTGGGTGCCTTGTAGCATCATGAAACCACATCAGAGAGACTTCACTGGGATCACATCAAAAAAAGGGACACTTCAAACACTTTCCTTTTGATTTTTTTAAAGAGCTGCTGGTGGTGGTGTTGGGGCACTGTCTTATTTTCACTCAATCCCTGCTTCCCACCAACTTTCTTTTTTCTCCCCCTGCTTGGGCCTTTGCTATCTATGAAACGAGCTGTGAAATTTAATTCAGGATCCTTTCCCTGGGTTGCTCTGGGAGGTGATGCTGGAAAGGAACTCTCTAGGACTCACCATTTCGTCCAGGTCTCTGTGACACAATTTCAGGCAAGTCAGTGGGGTTGGTGGTGAGACACCCGTGGGGTGATGGAGAGGAGGGGCAGGACTCCAGCAATGCTCTTTGTTCAGTGTCTGGAAGCAGTTTGGTCACCCAGATGCAGGCAGGCAAGTCATAAAGGAAATCTCAGTTAAAAAAAAAACAAAACAACAAACATTTCACTTTCTGTAGTTGGCAAAGAGTAATTGCAGCTCTTGGGTTGCAGCTCCTCTTGGCTTCCCTGCTCAGTGTCCTGATGTGCATAAATTACAGCACCCTCACTTCCATCTTGATGACTTTCAAATTTTTGCTCTTTTCCCAATAAACTTCATGGAGAACAAAAAACTTGGATTTTAGTGCTTGCCAAGAATACAAAAATGCCCATTTCCTAACCTGGCCAAGACCTATCTGCTGGTTTGAAGTCCTGACAATCAAACAGGGCTGCCCAGGGAGTGCTGTGTAGATCCAGACTTTGGTTGGTGTAAAACACAGAAGTCTTTTAAAGTCAGATAATTTATGCTGATTTGCACCAAATTTGGCTCCTACCCAACGCCCTTCAGTGGGTGTTTTAAGATTCAGTCTCTTTGCATTTTTATGGAGTGTCTGCTACAGAGGTGTGACGAAAAAACACGTTTCATACTTCTGCAAAATCTACTGCAAAAAAGAGTTGTTACAGGGAAAAAACCTCAGGAATCTGCTTGGATGCTTTTTTTTCAGCATCCTTTTAGGAATCCTACAACTACATGTTTAGGATTTCCAAACAGATCAAAGGCAGAGATTTGATTGTACATTTGAGCAGCCTGAAAAGAGAAGCCAACCAATGGGTAACACGGATCAGCCACAAAGGACCAAAGTGTTTTGTGATTAAACTGATGAAAGCCAACAAGCAGAAGAAAGAAACGAGCCATAAAGAGGGAAGATGGACAGATACGTGTTACACAAAAGTGGGAATTCAGAAGGGAGGTCTTTCCTATCTGCAGCAATTATCTTGATTCAGACCTGGAAGATTCAGAGCTCGTTTCTCTCCTTCCACAGCTCTCATTTGATGGGGAGCTATTTCCCAATCAAATATGAGGAGCACAAAACAGGCACGATCTTTAATGAAGAAAACCACAAGAAAGATTCGACAAGAAAAGAAAGTTTGAGCAGCAATAAATATTCATTAAGAGGGGTTTAAGTATCTCATAAAGGTTACGGTGTTCCCACTAAATACAAACGATCCTGACACTTTTTATACAAGAGGAGAATAAGTCAGGGAAATGACAGAATTAGGGTTGCTTTCTCACCTCCAAACTCACCCCGTCACCATTTCAAGATCTGATCAGTTAATTTAGCAGCTGTTTTACTTGAAACCTGTGATCAGCCTCTCTGAACATCAGTGCTCCGTGCTTCCGCTGGGTGTTCCATCTGAAATTCAGCAGTGAATCTCAAAGCTGCGGAAATAAAACCAAATCAAACATGGGCTTGGGCATAACCAGAGGAAGAGCTGATTTCCTGCTTTTCAGGAAGACCTGAGCCCCCTTCCATGGGCTGAGCTCCTTCCTCCTCTATGGCTCAGAGAACCAAGAAAACAGCTTCAACTGGAAGGGGTAAGAGCTGTAGATTTATAGGGAAGTTGGTGGAGCCTAATAACAGCTGCAAGATTTCTTTTCCTTTTCTAATAATTTTTTTTTTTTTTTTTTTTTTTTTTTTTGCTTTATAGGCTGTGTGATGCCACCCCATTCATGGCCCTGGTTTCCTGTACCTCCCACATTCATTCCCACCGTGCACTTCTGTGGGAGGAAGACATCAGCATGAAAAAGATCAAAACAATCCTTTGCTTTGTTGCAAGCCTCAGCTTTAGAGGCACCCAGAGGAGCTGAGCTGGGTGCTCACACCAGGAACTGACCGAGTCCGGGGAGCGTGTGATGTTGGGTGCTCTCATTAGGACTTCAAAGGGGCTAAAGAAATTTGGAGCCCAAAGGGTGGGACTAATTTCACCTGACTTTAACTGTCCAGAAGTGGGGCGCCTGGTCTGGTTGTCTGGTTGTCTAGACTGCCTCTGGTAGTCAATAAGAAGAGAGGTAAGTACCTCCAGAGGTGGATTCCTCCCACCTGTCTTCACTGCCTATTTTAGGATGCAGTGAATCATTGTCTGGAGATGCCTATCTCTTCCTATTAGCCAGGGAGAGAGCCTCAAAGATGAAATTAGAATACATGGGTAGTTTGATGGCTGAAGCAGGGAGGGAAGTGCACCCATAAAATTTGATGAATTTTATGAGGAACTTCCTTTGAAAATCCCATCCTCAGCTTCTAATGTGGAGCAGAGGGAGGTTAAGGAGAGGAAAAAACACATTCCCAGCTTGAATTCCCTTGGACAACTTTGGCTGATGAGGGAGCAAGGCTGCACTAATCAGATCAGTTCTTCAGCAACTCCTGAAGGACACAAACAGGAGTCGATACAATCCCTGAAATTCTGTGCATAAAATTGTTCTGACCCAGCCTTAGATCCAACAAATGCTGTTAGCACAGGCAGGTTATTGCCATTGTCCTGTCTGAATGCAATGAGTTTTCTCTGGCTGGGGATAATTACAGAGATGGAGCATGGCTCTTTGAGACTATCGCATAAAACACATTCAAAGTGCTCGTTGGGATTCATCTCCAGAGGCAACAACCAAATTACTGAACTTCACATGTTCTGCTAATGAATTCCATTTTCAGCACCACATTCAGGGAGAAGAATGCTGACAAAGGGAGAGATTGCAAGTCGTCAAAATGAATCATTCAACCCTTCATCAAAATATTTTCCTGTCTTGTTTCCTCAGTCTTCCCCCTCCTATTTTTTGTTTTGTTTTTGTTTTTGTTTCTTTAGTCAAAAAGATGCAGCTTTTGTTGTAGAGAACTTCCCCTTGACCGAACTTAAAATAATAAATTTTTGATTCTTGAGAATGTGGGGCACCAACAATCACTGTCAAGCTGGAAGAGGGAAGATTTAGAGTAGACCTTTGGAAGTTCTTCACTAGGAGGGTGCTGAGCCCATGGGTGTCCCCAGAAGCTGTGGCTGCCCCATCCCTGGAGGTGTTGAAAGTTGGGATGGGGCCTGGATCCCCCTGGGCTGGGGGAGGTGTCCCCATGGCAGGGGGGTGGCACTGGATGGTGCCTTGACACCCAAACAGCTTCTGCACAGCTGCTTCCTCACTGGGATTCTCCAGCAGCATCAGGGATTTGGCAGATGTGGAAATATCACCCAAAAATGGGCAACTTCCACCCAAAGTTGATGCTCTCACCTTTCATGAAGACAGTGGCTCTGGCAAGGGGTTTTGAAGCTGGTTCACAGGTGGATGATTGCAGCCTGTGATAGGTTCCTGGTGGCTCCCAGGGTGTCTGTAAAGGGGTGCAGGGCAGGGAGCCCTCACGCTGAGGTCTGGTGCAGTTTTCCCCCACAGAGCTCCTACGAATCATCTTCTGTCCTCTTTGGGTTCAAAGCTGCATTTCACTCCTGATAAATCTTTGTTTAGAACTGGAAGGCTCTGGGAAGCTACAAGCTTTGGTTTGAAGTCCCTAATGGTTGTTTTACCTGATTCTGCCAACCGTGCTGGCAACCCAGTGTAAACTGGGAGCCTGAAATACTATCAACAAAGGTGTAATCTGAAAGTCATGCTGCAAATACATTGAATTATCCCACCTGTATAGGCCAGAAGTACAAGTTTACACAACTAATTTGTACCACCAGCCCCTCAAACTCACCCAGGTTGTAATTACATTCCCAATTAATAGCCTCCTGAAACTCCCTGCTGCAGTCACGTCCTATGGTTTCGGGGTGCAAGTCTTCTTTTTCCCAACTTCATATTAGAAGGTGTAACATTTTAAGGAGGTTTAGCATTTTTTTGGTGATTTGCTCTGCCTGTTCCTAGCTCTTGGAAAATGTTTTTGGGGTGGTTTAATGAGGATGAAGGAGCACAGCTACTGGGTGTCTCCAGCTACTGAGTCTATAACGTGCAGACTTCTTCAAGGTTCCTCAAGCTTCGCTGCCTTTCAGTTAGGAAGGGCTGAGGGCATTTAGCTGTTTGCACCATGATGTCTCTTTTTCTCCCAAACACTTTAGTCTCAAAGAGCTGAAAGAGCTCTATTGTTTTGACTTTCCAAATGTCAGTTTAGAGAAGGTTGGGAGACGGGTTCACCGTCTCAGCTCCTTGGGCTGGTGATTAGGAGAGATTCATCTCAGCAATGTGAGTCAAAGCCATCTCTGGTGTCCGGTCTAATCTACTCATTAAGACTTCCTCTGTTGGTGGAGAAAGACACGAAGTGAATCATGTCAGTTCCCCTGAGCATGGACCCAGGGGCTGTTGTCTCCCCTGGAGGTGTTATCTCCACCGAGTGTCAAGGACATGGCTGGCAAAGTCACCCAACCTTCAGCTGTTGCTTCTTGAGTGATGTGGCTGTAACCAGACTGAACTCTGCTACTGTTCCTTTTTTGTCCTCTGTAGAGACTACCAGAAGATGAATCAAAGAGGTCTTGGCCACCCAGCTTGGGAGTAGCAAGGGCCAAAAATTTCATTGTACTAAATAAACTTCAAGATCAGAATTTGCAGCATCGCTCCAGTAGAAACCTCACTGACTGCACGGAACTTAAAACCTAGCAAAAACCATGAAATATGCCTCAGTTCCTGGGTAAAATCTGCTTTTGGTGGTCTTTCATGTGGTAAGAGAGAGTCAGTGTGAAATGCTGCATGGGGGGCATTATGAGTCCCTACACATGAATGCAGACCCAGAACCCCCTGAATGTGTTGGTGTTTCTGGCACAGAAACGATCCATTCATCACAACATAACTTCCATGGGTTTTTTTCCATCACTGTCCTTTTTTTTTATTTTTTTATTTTTTTTTTTTTTAATTTTTTATTATTATTATTATTACTTTTTCCGCACCCAAAACAAGCCCGGTGAGAGAAAAAAGGAAAGATTGTGAAATTACCCCCACAAAATGCAAGTCTGCAAAACATGCCATCATACACAAAACCCATGAGACACAAAACCCCAAACAACACACTGCAAACAAATCACAAAGAGTTTCTTCAAAAATGTTTGCTAAACTATAATTAGCGTAAGTTAGGGGAACACTTCAAACTTTAATATATTCTAAGCCAACTTGCAAACAGAGCACTTTTAGATTCCTTTTTATTTCCTCAGTAGTTAGTATTTGCAGGGCTGGTTTGCATTTTGAGGAGCATTTATTGCTGCCAGGCAAACCAAACCCTTAAGCGCTTTAAATTAACGTCCTGATCCTATCAAGGCCAGCTCCCCAAATGTATATAAGGGATAGCATCACCGTGTCACCTCAGTGGGATCCCTGTTCCTCTCCTGCAGAAGAACTTCCCCTAAACTTTCATATTCCACCTTCAAAGAAGCCACGATGAGCAGACAGGCGCCTACGGTGAGATCCGTCCTGGGACGAAGAGGCTTCAGTTCGGCTTCGGAGATTTGTGGTCGAAGCTTTGCTGCCTCTGCCTGCCAGCCCGCCCGCTGTGGAGCTGGTGCCTACAGCAGCAGGAGTGTCTGCAACCTGGGGGGGAGCAGGAGATTTTCCTACGTCAACGGGGCCTGTGGGACTGGGTGTTTTGGAGACCTCGGCTTCGGCGGCGTGGGCTACGGTAACGTTGGAGCCAGAGTTGGCGTTTGTGGTCCCAGGGGATACAGTATCGTGAGAGGCTACCCCGAACGCAAGCCCGATGGCATCCAGGGTATCTGCATTGATGAGAGGCTTCTGAAGCCCCTCTGCGTTGGGGTGGACCCCCTGGAACATGAAATACGCTGCCAGGAGAAAGAACAGATCAAGACCCTCAACACCCAATTCGCCTGCTTCATCGACAAGGTGAGTCCCAGCTGCTTACACAGCTCCGAGGGCACAACCGAAACCCTCACCCAGCTCATGCCACGAGGTCCTGAGCTGGGTCCACACAAGGGTCCTCAGTCCCTCAGGTGTAGTTGGTTCTGAGTGAGATCCCCAGTGCTGGGGAAGGGCTCGGTTCAGCCACAGTCCTGGTGCTTGATGTTGTTTGTGCCATGGCCATGGTAGCAATGGGCTCCCTTGGAGGTGTCTCCTCTCTCGTTGGCCTCCATTCAAGGCTGGTTGTAGCTCAGATAGAAGTTGCAGCCCTGATGGGCTCATCTTTCTGTCCTTCCTTTGACTCTTTTCCCTGCTTGGTCTTGAAATGCAGCAACTGCTCCAAAACCGTTCTGAAAGCAGAGGAAATTAATCCTGGTTCAGGCACCTAGAGGATGAAGATCAAAATCTGAGCTCTCACCTCAGGATCCCTTTGCTGGAAAATCAGAGACAAAGAGGTTCCACGCTCTGAGGTCTCAATCTCATCCTAAAATATATCAGAGGAGTTTTGCTTCTATTCATTGGTGAGGAAGGCAGATTTAAACCTGTGACTTTTAGGTTTCTAAATAATGTAGACATGTGACTTCTACATTTATACAAAAGGGCAGATTATTTTATGACCATTATGTCATGGCACCTCTCACTTCCCCAAAACCTTATTCTTACACCTGCAGTTTTGCAGAGAGAGCAGAGAGTTAAACCAGGTCTCAGGTCATCGCATCCAGCTATTTATTGGGAAAAACTGCCATTTTTTTTTGGCCTGCAGGTCCGATTCCTGGAGCAGCAGAACAAAGTGCTGGAGACCAAGTGGGGCCTGCTGCAGCAATACGTCCTCCCCAAGAAAGGGAAAAACCTTGAACTGTACTTTGAGAATTACATCTGCGACCTGCGGAAGCGCCTGGACTGCTTGCTCTGTGAAAAGCAAAAGCTGGGCAGTGAGGAGTGTGCCACGAGCCAGCTGGTGGAGGAGTTCAAGTGCAAGTAAGGACCTTGGCATTTCACTTCTTCCCGGGTTTGTCTCAGCTCCCAGACATGTGGCACATCCCCTTTGGGGATGTCACATTCTTCTGTCTCGCTGCTGCAAACTCTTTGCATTGTTAATGACACTGTTGATGAAGAAGCCTCTGATCTTGGGATGCTCTAATGTTTGGTCTCCAGACACTGATCCTCCAGTGCCTGGTGGCAGTCTCTGAGCAGGTGAAGGTTGTTATTTGTACCTGGTGGTTAATGCCTCTGTCTGGCAGTGCTGCTCGGCTCAGACCTTTTCTTTTCCTTTTCCGACAGATACGAAGAGGAAATCAACAGGAGGACCACGGTGGAGAACGAGTTTGTGGCACTCAAAAAGGTGAGAAACCCAAAGCACACGAAACATTATACCTACAACAGCTCTATTTGGTGTAAAGCTTGCCTGGCACAGTGTGTTATTGGCAGGTGCCTGCAAAAGCTGTAATAATATAATAATAATAATAATGAGCAGAAGGAGGGATGCCTGGAAAGAGGCACGGGGTCAGAAAAAGAGGCAAATGTAAGTTGAAAGGAAAAAGAATGTATCCTCAAAGCTTACATCATCAGTACTACAGCAATACTTTTGTTACCCCAAGCACATTCTTCAGT
The DNA here is from genome assembly GCF_036169615.1 of Heliangelus exortis. NCBI lineage: Eukaryota > Metazoa > Chordata > Aves > Apodiformes > Trochilidae > Heliangelus > Heliangelus exortis. Next base: position 1,899,647 of record NC_092452.1, on the reverse strand, counting down.
GTAATGGGAGGGTGTATTTGTGGATGGAGGACAGGGTGGGAGAGGTCACACTGTGTCTAAGACATTGTTTGTTCTCTGACAGTCTCTCCACATCTTGGAGACAGAAAAGTAGAAATCATTTGAACGATATTAAAAAATTATGTTTAAATACCCATTAGTCAATTCTGAGTTTGTAGATAGGTCCTAAGTAATAAATAAACTAATTCCTGTAAGTCACATTGGAATGGGTTTTGTTTTCCTTTAGGAGACACCAGGGAATCTTGACTCACCCTCTCACACCTTTCTGCTCTTGAACTCTTGCTGAAACTTGTTTCTGTTTTATTGGCACTGCCTCTGTCTTCTCCGTGTTTCTCCGATGTTTTCAGCAAGATTGGGCTGGAACGTCTCTCCTCTCTTTCAGGATGCAGACTGCATCTTTTTGAACAAGGAAGAGCTGGAGGTGAAGGTGGATCTGTTACGAAGGCAGCTGGAGCTGCTGAAATGTGTGTTTGAGGAGGTGGGTGTCCCTGGGCCATCCCAGGCGGTGCTGGCTTCATCTCGAGGTGCTCCATATTTTATATGGCTTGAAACCCCTCTTGGACATGTCTCATCCCCAGCCCTGAATACTTGGAAGTGTTGAAGTGCAGGGCTGATATTATATTTACATGATTATGCTGGAAATAGGGTGGTTCCCCCTCTCCTAAGGCAGCTGCAGGGATGCATTGGCTGTGCCCAAATCTACCCCCAAGAAAAGAGATGTGTCTGTCTTGTTGCTCTGGCTTGCAGCTGTCTGATTAGAGCTAAAGAAACTCCCAGCTTAATCCTGTCATTAACATCAGTCAGGCAGCTGAAGATGACAGGATACCAAGGGTTAAGTCACTCAACTTCCTTGCCCTTGATGTGGACAGAATTGCTGCAGGTCAGCATCTAGGTCAGGAGCTGGCATGTGGCAACCCATCCAGCAGGGAAGATTTTCTGCTGAGCCAAGCTGAGGGACATTTCTTGACTTGTTATAGCCATGAGCTGAGCAACGGGGCTCCTCATCCCAGCTTTTCCTTCCTTGCAAAGTCTGAGGATGGCTGAAAGCTGACTAAGCCATTCCCAAACCTGCAGGAACGGGCTCAGGTGGATCGGCAGCTCTGTGACACTTCGGTCATCGTGAAAATGGACAACAACAGAGACCTGGACATGGAAAGCATCATCAAGAATGTTGAATGCTGGTACCAAGAAATAGCTCAGAAGAGCAAAGAAGAAGTTGATGCTTTCTACCAAACCAGGGTGAGTAAGAAGCAGCCTCAGTGTGTGTCTGGTCACTCGAGAGGCTGCTAGGTCAGAAATGACTCCGGTCTTGTTTCTTCTTGATTCCAGTTTCAGGAGCTCCAGGATAAGAGAGGCAAATATTGTGATGACCTGCAAAGCAACAAGTGTGAGATCTCAGAGCTTACCCGGATGATACAGAAGCTGCAGTGTGAACTGGAGAATGTGAAGAAGCAGGTAGGAGAGGCCAGAAAGGAAAATGTCTTGGAGGAAGCTTGGATACAGGGAATGAGGATGTATTGGCCTCTAGTAGAGCTAAGACCTGCTCTAGGCCGTAGTTGGAAAGGGTACATTGGAAAAGTGGAGAGAGAAAAGAGATGCTGGTGGGTTGGTTTTTGTGTTTGTTTGCATTTGGAAGAGCAAATTAATCCAAAATCAGAATGTCTGGGATTTTGGAAACAAAGTCTGGAATAATATCTGCATTGTTATCCTCTCCTCTGACAGGTCTCCTGCCTGCAAACCTCCATTTGTGACGTTGAGCAGCGTGGGGACTGTGCCCTGAAAGATGCCCGGGAGAAGCACATTGAGCTGCAGAACGCCCTCCAGAAGGCCAAGGATGAGCTGGCTTGCATGCTGAGGGATTACCAGGAGCTGCTGAATGTCAAACTGGCCCTGGATATTGAGATTGCAACATACAAGACCCTCCTGGAAGGTGAAGAGAGCAGGTGAGTGGCAGAGACCTTTCCTCCTGTCAATTAGAGGCCAGAACGATTCCAGCTCCCAAGTGAATTTTGCAGCTCCCAAATCCTCCCAGGCTCACAGAAACTGGGGCTGGATTGATGGCTGGAGGCCATGCCAGCTGCCCTTGTGCCAAGAAAAACAGTTCCCTGTCCTAGGGATAGTCAGACATGTTACAACAAGGGATTAAGTGAGCTGGATGCATGGCTGGAAGTTATGAGTAACACCAGGTTTCTAGATGTGCCTGCAACTGGTTAATGGGATAACCTGGATTTCTCTTCTTTCACCTTACAGGATATGTGTGGGGAACCCCGTGAGCGTGTGTAAGTAACCTGAAGATTTTCAGCCATGAGGGTTTTTCCTTTTAGGACAGGCAGGTTATGCAGTAGCATGATCTGTCTGCCCCAGCTCCCCCTGCCAATGTCCCTTTTTCCCGTGTCAGCTGAGGCTGATGTTGAAGGTTCAGAAATTCCCAGTTTCAAAAAACTCAGCTTTTGGATAGCAGGGGGTAAGGTCAAACTCATGACCCTTTCCTACTCTTGGAGGCAACAGTGAGCTGCTGGCAAAGTGCTCTGAACTGGGACAGAACGTGAGCCACGTGGGAACGGGGAGGACCTGAGAGGGGATGTGCTGGGACACGGGGGAGGCGCTGGGGGGAGCGGGGGCTCGGATACCTTGGACAAACCTAGAGGAAATCAGGTTCGGTTGGTTCTGTTGCTCATGAAACAACTTGCCTTGGGAGAGCCTCCCGGTTTTCCTCTCTAAATAACCAATCCCCTGGGCTGTCTTTGCAGCTGTGGTCAGCAGTGGCTACAACCTCCCCGACGACTGCGGGCTGATGGCCGCCAACGGGGCCGCCTGTGGCTTCACCTCCGTGGGGAGACGTTCCGGACGCCACAGCTCCCAGAACGGAGGCTTCAGCTCCCGGAGCGCTGGGATCCATCCCAAGAGAGTCATCAGCTCGGTGGCCAAGCAGTGTGTGCCAGAGGTTTATTGCCAAACCGGAGGGCTCAACTGCAAAAACGGGGGATTCAGCTCCCGGAGCGGGGGGTACCCAACCCGCGCCGTCATCAGCACGGGGAACGGGGGCTTGAATGCCAGGATGGCAGCTTGCCAAACCGGGGGGGTGGTCAGCTTTGGGAACCAAGGTTGTGTCATCCGGCAGCTGGGGGGTTCTCCCGTTGTCGTGGCAAACAGCCCCGAGGTCGTGGGGTGCAACAACGGCGTGGTGGGGAACTTCGGGGTTGTCAGAGATCAGTGTGTTGTCCCCTAAGGCCACTGGCTGGGGAGGTGGCCCAGCCATGGGGGCAACACAGACCTGCAGTTCCTTCCAGTGAGATGATGCAGGGTGGTTTCTCTGCCCACTAGTAGCAATATTTGTCACCGAGCCCATTTCCACATTTATTAGCACCAGGTACATCCCCCTGCCAGTTTATGTTTTCAAAGACACATCTAGCAAGCTTCCCCAGCAGGTGCTCAGCACAGTGTGGAGTTTCTACTGAGTTTCTACTGAGTTTCTACTGAGTTTCTACTGAGTTTCTACTGCTCAGATTGTCACAGCTTGAAGGGTTTGCCTCCTCTGCCTCCTCTCTCTGACTTTCCCCATAACGAGCAGATTCATTAACAATCTTCTTCCTTAGATGACACCTCTTTTTCTTCCTGCTCCTCCCAAAGCATTTCAGAAAAGAGAGGGATGATTTAACTTTCCCAGGAGGCACTGCAAAGAGCACCGTCCCTTCCTTTTTTTTCCCTCTCTCCTGCTTTTTTCTTTTTCTTTTTTTTTTTTTTTTTTTTTTTTTTTTTTTCCCTTGCCAAAGCAGAAACCCTGAGCTGCAAATTTGAGCTTAAATTTTAAATAGGGCAATTTCAGCTTGCAAAGCACCTGCTAGTCACACAGCAGCCATAGGCTTTTTTGTGGAATTTGCTTAACAGACAACCAGGTAGTGCTTTTCGTTTGCTTTTGCATGTTAGGGGTGGCTAGTTCAAAGCGTGCTGGTTTTTAGAAGACCTCACCCCCTCCTCCCCACCCCTGGAATGCCAAGGGAAGTTACTGCTGCATGATTCTTCTGAGCTGACATCTTGTACCCACACAAAGAGAGCTCCTCTCACCGACTGCTCACACTTCCAGCTTTTCACTGTGCCTTCAATAAACTGCATTGAAAGTACATGGGTTGTCTCTGAATTTGTCCCATTATTTGAAGAAATAACAATATGGGTGAAGAAATCCTCTGTCACAGTCTATGGGGGGGAAGAAAGGACCAAACAACTCTTTTGATTCTCTTAAACAGGTTGGAGCACAGAGGGAGACAGATGCAGGGGGAGCCCAGTGGTGTTTATTGTTTTATTTACCTCCTTCTGTCACATCACCTATGAGATACAAAATAGCCCAATGTCAAAGATTTCCAGGAACTCCCCAAAATAGTTCTGAGCACTGAAAGGTGTCCTCTATGGCAAGTTTGCCAGCCTGGAGCTCCATTAATTGCTGCAGCCTCAGAACAGCTCATTTCTCTGATCCATCCATTTCACAGCAGTTGAGTCAAGAGAAATGCCCATGCTGACCCCATGGGCTCACAGTCAGGGCTCTGCTCTGCCACACTCACCAGTATTTCAGACAGAACCCCCTTTTTTTTTAATTTTATTTTGGTGGCATTAGGGCTGACAAAGTGTCAGATTTACCCCGTATGGCTTAAAAGGCCAAGGGATAAGTTCTGAAATTTCTTGGCCATAACAGGGTGAGATGACTTAGTCTTAGTTTGAAGGTCCCTCACATGTGAGCTGGTTGCTGGGGGCTCATTGGAGGGAAAGAAACCAACATTTCCATGGGGTGATTCATCCAACCAAACACCTAATTTAGCAGGAAATGCATCAAGCTCCAGACTCTCCTGACTGCATCTCCTGGGTCTCTCCCAGCCTCGCCAGCAGCCCAGGGCAGGGGTATTTGTACAGATGGAGACATCACCAGGTACCCAGACAAATACACCCTGCTTGTCATCCTCTGGGTTTGCAGACACTATTATCACAGTGAATTTCTCCCTGTCTCCAGCAGATGAAGAATTACAGGTCACACGGCGCCACTCATCTCTCTGCTCTCGCAGGGCAACCTTCTAATTGCAACCTGAAAGCAGTGAATATTAAAGGCTGATACAAGGGAGAAGATAAGCACCTCTGGGGAAGGGCAGGAGATGTCATTTCTATGCTAAGAGTAGAAAAGGTCTCATCTAAGGTCTCCTCATGATCCTCTGTGTCTCAGACTCTGGTTGGATGGAGAGCCCTCCCCTTCAACTCTTCTCTCAGACCAGCTCAGGAGTTTCTCCAACTTTTAAGTGGCTACAATTGGCTGAGATGGAGCCCATGGAAGTGGCTAATTTTGCATCTGAGCTGAATGCAATTGGAATTTGGAAAAAAGGCAAAGCCTGGAGTCCCTGCTGAGCCATCAGGCAGCTCCAGCTGATGGCTGGAATGTCACCAGTTCCCTCTGTGGCTTCACTCTGGGCCACAACCAAGCATCCTGGTGGCTGTGAGGAGAGAGACACGGCCTTCCCTTCCCAATCCATAGCCAAGTCCCAGCTTGGCTTTGTTTCAGAGACCTTTTTTTCATTGGGTTTTGCTGCTTTGCTAAAAAAGAACAGTGCTTGAGAAGCTCTGGGACCTGGGGTTGCTCCTCACCAGCTGCTCCCAGTTGACCTGACCAGGTTGTCTTGCTGTCCATCCATGGCCTGGTGGAGCAAGAACTGGCTTTGCATGATGGTCCCAGCCTCAAAGGGGAGAAATCCCAGCAAGCTCGTGGTTTTCCAGAGCTTTCTCCTGGTTAAGTCAGGACATCAAGATGTCCCCAGATAAGAGAGGACACAAGCCAGGGCTGTCACTTCCAGCACCTCATTCTCTTGCTTCAGGGGTGACCTGCAGACAGGAGTCTAAAATATCTTCCTAATGTTAGCAAGGGTGACTTCTCCCATCCCAGCCCTGGAAGTAATAGGTGACAGCCTAATTTCAGTGGCAGAATAATTATCTTTTACTGGGCAGAATAATAGAGTGAAGAAAGGAAGATGATGCTACCTCTTCCAAAACGAGGGCAGCTCCTTCTCTTCTCATGTTTGAGCCAACACCCAGATATTCTTAGCTATAATTTTACCAAACCAAAGAGGAAAATGAGGGCTGCATTTGTTTCTTCTCTATGGTTACAGATGAATGGGCTGGCTGTTAAGATTTTGTCACCGTAGTGAAAGGAAAAGGTTCATCTCAAAGGGGTTATAAACTCTTTGTTAAAGCTTGTTTTACAAGCTCAGGTACATTTCCTGGAAAGTAATTGCTGTTTTTCCTTCCCACATATTTGGTTTTTTTTTTTTTTTTTAAATCTTGGGGATTGTGTTTTTTACTCTTCTTTTTAACAGCAGTTACAGAATCATAGAATCCTTTGGGTTAGAAGAGACCTTTAAGATCATCAGGTCCAACCATGAACCCAGCACTGCCAGGTGCATCACTGCACCACGTCCCTCAGCACAACATCTACAACAAAACTGTCCAAAACAGTCTTTTTATGTTCGGTTTTCTGCCAGTTAAAATATCCAGAGAAAATATTTTAATAAATGTTTCCATTCAGTTATTTTAGGGAAAGGTACTAATATTTACAGGTCCCATTCCAGTAATTTCATTCAACAAAATGTTTTGCTTTGGATGTTTTGGCTGACCCAGTCCAAACACTTCAAGCTTTTGGAGCGAAGCCATCTCGACTAAACCCAGATATCCTCCATCATCCATGGAGGGCTGGGAGAACAAGCCTGGGTGTGTTGCAGAAAGAACAATAGGAAGATGGGGGTGACTCTATTCTTGGGCAACCTCCTGCAAATATTTGTAAGCCTTTGTAAGCAGCATTTTCCATTCAGCCATCCTGCTGAGGATGGAACAACTCCTGCCATAAACTCACCTTCAGCCTTACCACACTGACCTACTCTCCCTAGACCTAATTTACAGACTAGAAAGAGTGGCTCACCTTCTCCTAAAGCATCTCTCTGCACGGAATACACCAAGATAAAAATTTTGGAAGGGAAGGAAAAAGTGGAACTACTGGAACAGAGGGGGAGTCATCTCCAAGAGCATCATCTCTCCAGCCTGTCCCTGCAGAAGAGGTGACACCACCAAAGCTGGAAGGACACACTTGACAGTAAATATTGGAACTGGTAATTAACCCCAGCAGAATGCCTTACACAAGGAAGTGTTTTCCCAGCCAAAAGTGTTTTCACTTGCTCTTTATTCTCTCTCTGTGTGTCTGATATCTGCTCTCCTGCTTTTTCATGTCAAAACCAGGCTCCATTGACCTCTAGCCAAACAAACCAGACATTCACCTCACCCAGTCATGCCCAGCATCAACAATAGTTTTCAAAGTCTGGCAGTGCTCAGGCTCTTTCTGTCCCTGCTCTGCACCTTCCCAGGAGGGTTGGTGTTTTTTCTCTCTCTCCCTACCTGGAATGAACTAAAGATGCACCCTCTGCAGTCTCATATTGGGCCCTGGGTCTTTGTTTTTGTCTTTTCTGCTGCTTCGGAGCTAAAAAAGCTGCAAACTCAGCCTTTCAATCAGTAGAAATAGCAAGAAACTGGAGCAGCAACCCCTTGGACCTCTGAGCAAATTTACAGAGACTTTGGTGTGGAACACACCCAGGTGGCACAAGATGGGGAAGGATGTGCCCTGGTTTTGGCTTTAAAGATCCCACGAGTGTCAAAAGTTTGGGGTTTCTATCAGCAGAGGAGCTTGCAGGATGAATCCTGGGGGTGGTGATCCTGGTCCCATTCATTCTGCAGGCAGTGAAAAGAACCAAAGCATCAGCCCAGATGAAAGCTTCCAGCAGTGGTAGAGCTCCAGGGCTGCATCATCTGGGACTAGGAAATACAAAGGTAAAGAAATCTCAGGAATAAATCTGCCTGCTTTGCTGATAAGGTAGGAGAAGGAATTTTGCTTTTATTCCCTGCTGGCTTCCTCACAGAGCCGAACTGGGAAGTCCCCAACCACATCAGAAAGACGTGGTTTGGAAAATTCCACTTGAAAAAAAAATAAAAAGAAAGAAAGAAAAAAAAAAAAAAACCCAACTTGTTAAATTTAAGCTTTTTGTCATAGGTGTGAAAAAAACCCGAATTAAGTAGGGCACAATTTCCTGGAGGACAGAAATTATGTTTTTGTGGTCTGACAAAGCAGCTGTAGATTTTTTGCCTTTTTTTTACCACTACTCAAGGAATTACTATCAAGAATAATTTTTAAATATTTTTTTCTTCACCTATCCAATTTTCAAACACTGTATCTGGCTTCCAGGAAGCACAGAGGTTTTTATTTCCTCTTCCTGACCCCTGGACCAAAGGAGGTGGCCTAGCTGTCTCCCTGATACGTTGCTTTCTGACCTTTAATAAACACACCATTTGCAACCCTTATTACTCTATTATTATTATTATAATTATTCCTAGCACACGGGGCAGAGTGGGATGGGAAATCCCAGGCTGTGTTTTCAGCCCTGCATCTGCAGCCCGAGGAAGCAAAGAGCCACTTGGTGCACCAGGTGGGAACAAATGATACCCAGAGCCTGCCACAAAGCAGATGCTGGATAAATACAGGGAAAAAATTAGCCAATAATTAGTTCCTCCTGGGAACACTCATTCCTTGCAGCCAGACGGCTCCACAATCCACTTGATATTCCAAAGCATGTTGGTGCTTTTGTTGTGGTCAGCATTTACTAACGGGAGGGAGGGGGAAGCTTTGAGTCAGAGATCTGGCTTGGAAGGGGATGGATCAAGGTAGGAGCAAAATATTCTGGGCTTGTGGTCCAGGCTCAGCGTGGGGGTGGAGGATTCTCCACCTCCTTGGCTCCAAGCCCTAAGGGATCATGCTGGATCTTTCTTGCCTCTGCTTAATACAACCTCTTTCCTTTTAAGGTGATTCTAATGGAAAATTATGATTTTTTTTTTTTTTTTTTTCAACTCAGCTGCACTGGAACAAAGTGAATTTTGGACCTTTCTGTTTGATGACCAAACCATGTTTCTGGGTAAATTCTGACCTGGTTGTTCCCAAGATCTTTTTCTCTGCCTTTGTCAGGATTTCAGGCTTTCTCTCCTACACCAATAAAACCTTTTCAGGAGCTCTACCCTTCTCTGAACACCAGCCAGCAGAATTAACTTTTTTTCTCCATTTTTTTCTAGGTTTCTGTCAGAGAGCTGGCTCGAGGGGTGTCAGCAGAGGCAACCCAAACCCAAATTGGCCATAAAAACCACCCGGATAGCTGAGTGTGAACCGTTTGGTGTCTGCAGGGTCCTGAGGAGCTGGGCAGTGCACGCTGTGCCGCGACAGAGCCGTGGGGCAGGGTGGATTTGTTGAGGCAGGAGCTGGAATTGCTGAGATGTGTGTTTGAAGAGGTAGCAATTTCTCCCTTTCTGTCTGCAGGGAAATGCAGGTTATGTTTTTTGTTTTTTGTTTTTTTTTGTTTGTTTTTTTTTTTCCTGGAAACACCCCTCATCTTCAGCACAGCCCAGTTCAGCATCGTCAGATTTGGGGTTCAGAGCTGGGAGTTTGGTGTGAGTGGAAATGGGATCCAAAGAAGTAAAAAGGGTGAGACAAACATAATTTCCAGTATTGATTCTGCATGACCATCCTTTTCCCATGTTCAGAGACAGTATTTATTCCCCAGAGCACTGCTGAGCAGATGGTTCTAGGACACTCTAGTAAACAGGACCTCCTAGCAGTCTTGCTTGGGATTTGTTGTACAACTGGAAAGAAACAAACAATTATGTGAAGAAAGCAGAGAGGTGGAAGGGTGAATCATAAAAAAACAAAGTTTGGTCTGGTCTTGTCAGAGGAGAAAGCAAAATAACTGATGGGCAAAGGTCACAACCCACACTGAGCTGGTCCCCAGGGTCACTGGGGGTGTCTCCCACTGGACAGTCAGGGGGTTCTGCTCATCCCATGAATTCACTCACAGGGCTTGTGTGTAATTGTAGAAGGGAACAAAAAATCCCACTGATATTCCTCGGGGTCCGGGTGTTACGTGGGGAATCCTCTGTCTGTATCCAGTGCTCCTTGGCCACGGTCCAGCTCAGTAGGTGGATTCACCCTTTTTCAGGATTAAAGGAGTCTTGGTGTATTCCTCAGCCATGAATCACTCCAGGTCAGATCTCAGCTGCAGGATGAGGACTCTCATTACACAATTAGTTCTGCATTTCCCCAAAAGTGATGCAAATGAGGGGGAATCACTGCAGACTGTAACTTTTTTCCAACCTTTAGGCACCAGCTTTGCATCTCTGTCAGTGTGAAGGTGGACAAGTGGTGGGAGATGGGCACCACCAGGAACCCCAGCACCTAACAGAGCTCAGAGCTCATCACAGCTTTGTGCCTCACAACAGGACAAGAGCTGCTGAACATCATTCCACATCTGCAAACATCTGCTCTGGAGGAGCCCAGATGTTGGCCCAGGACCTCCTAGGAGTCTTGCTTGGGATTTATTGTACAACAGGAAAGAAACGAGCAATTATGTAAAGAAAGCAGAGAGGTGGGAGGGTGAATCATAAAAATATTTTACATTTTAAGCTGCTCGTTCAATTCTTGGGTCAAGGAAAGAGGGTTTGGCGTAAATGAGATATAGTGAGCATCTGAGCATCTGAGACCTTCAGCTTTGGAGAGGAGTTGTCCCCTCAGCACTCTGCTTGTGACAGTGATGAAGGGTTTGGGTGGGGAGGAGGTGCTGAATCTCTGCAGAGCTGATGGCAATGACAGCAGACTCAGGAGCAATCTCCTAAGCACCTGGTGCTCTTTATCGTGTGCTCTTGGAGCAACTTGAAAGAAGTGGCTCGGAGGAGGAGGTGTGACGCTCTGGGGACAGCGTTTGTCAGCCCTTATTTGAAATGAGGGCAGCAAAGCCACAGCTGTCGTGCTCAGTAATTAAAGGGAAAGTGAAGCCATCGTCCGTCCTTTGCCTGTCTGAGGACGGGGATTTGCCATGCTGAGCAGTGTGGTGACACAAAACTGCCCGAGAGAAAACCCAGGAAATGCCAAGGAGGAGCCGGAAGGCCGGGTGTGCAATTATTAGGAAGTCTTCAACACCAAGCTGCCTTTTGGTCACTGAGATTTCCACACGCAAGCCTTTTCAGGATCAAGAAGCAGAGTGGCAGGTGCTTAACACTCCCTGGTAGCACAGGCAGCGCCCAGCAGGCGGATTACTCCATAGGATGCTCAAGGAGAAAAAGCAACCACATAATAACAAGAACAAAGGGAATAACAAGGCAACGCACCTACGTGTGGATGTTGCTTCAACAAATTACACTGGAGTTCCCCCAATTAATCTCCTCAGCCTGTGCCTCCCCACTGAGAGGAGGAGGAGGATGGGAGCCTCGTTCCCTTGGGATCACCTTGGGTGCAGAGTTGAGAGCAGCTGCTCGATGAGATGGGGAATTTCTAAGATCCAGCTCCGTGCAGTTTATTCTGAAAGTTGCAGAGTTACCTAATAATGTATTTCCTTTTCTCCTCCATCAGAGCATGGCTAGAGTCCCATTGGCACAGCAATGAAAAATGTACAATTTTTCATTTTCTCCTTTCCATTTCTCTGCCATTTCTGCCTTCTTCTTTTCCAGTTACTGAGTTCTGGGTTTTCTTGGCACAGGTTCCCAAGTCCAGTGCAATGGATGGTGATAGTGGCCCAGCTGGATTTTGAACACAGAGAGGGGCACATCTCTGGCCATGGGAGAAAAGAAAGTTTCCTAAACCAGGAGATGAAGGTCAAAAAGTGAAGGAATCCACCTCTGAAACAGTGGAATCAGAGCATAACTTTGCAGCTCTGAAGGTGCAGTGATCCTGCACGCTGGAGGAAATAGCTGTGGCAGAGAAGTCTTTAGCTCACCAGTCCAGGGGTGATTATTCATTACCGTTGCTTGCCTTTATCTCCCTGAACCTGTGGTTTGCTGGCAATTCAGGGATAATCTCTGGAAATGGACATTACAACCCTGCAGGCTCACTGAGACTGAGGTGCCCAAGGTGTCAGTCGGCTGCTCCCCAGGGCAGAGAGCTCGGGGTCTTTAGGGACCTTTGGAGAAGCTTTTCTGAGTGTTATTCTGAGGAACAGAAGCTGGTTGCAGATTCCTCTAACACAGATGCTGCTCTTCATCTCCAGTTAACCCAGTGGAGGCAGCCATAACACAGCTCACACACCGAGCCACCACTCACGGAGTGACACACTGAGAGTTTTTTGTGTTGGTGGCAAAATGAATCACAAAAGTGACTCCAACCATTCATTAATCTAATAGGCATGTCCTCCTTAATCTGAGTGTCCATCTGCAAAGCTTAATGAATAGGTGCTCATCAACACAGCATTGTTATTTCTCCTGCTTCGTATTTGTCCTTTTATTTCTCTGAGGCCAGTGGCCATGTGCAGCTGCCACCTCTGCCCTTGGATCATGGCCCTATGGCCCTGCAAACTGTGACTCCTTGTCTCCAGGCTCTTCTGCACTGCTGGCTTTAGAAAACAATCTTTTGGTTGATGACACCAAGCTTTATCCTTGACTATTCAAGGAACCTGTGCCTCTAGCTTCAGCTTGGTGACTGGTTCTTAGGTAGCTGAATTCAGGGAAGAGGACTCCCTTGCTACAGGTGCTTTTGTTCATTTATGTTGTCTCACCTGCCAAGTCGGTTTCACAAGGCCAGGACCAGAGTTTTCTCTCTCCTGAACATCTCGAGTCCTGTGTCCAGTTCTGGGCCCCTCAGCTCAGGAAGGAGATTGAGGTCCTGGAGCAGGTCCAGAGAAGAGCAAGGAGGCTGTGAAGGGATCCAGCACAAGTCCTGTGAGGAAGGGCTGAGGGAGCTGGGGGTGTTGAGGCTGGAGAAGAGGAGGCTCAGGGGAGACCTCATCACTCTCTCCAACTCCCTGAAAGGAGGTTGGAGCCAGGGGGGGGTTGGGCTCTTTTCCCAGGCAACTCTCAGCAAGACAAGAGGGCACAAGAGGTCTCAAGTTGTGCCAGGGGAGGTTTAGGTTGGAGATTAGAAAGAATTTCTTTCTGGAGAGGGTGCTCAGGCATTGGAATGGGCTGCCCAGGGAAGGGGTGGATTCTCCATCCCTGGAGATATTTCCAAAGAGCCTGGATGTGGCACTCAGTGCCATGGGCTGGGAACCACGGGGGGAGTGGATCAAGGGTTGGACTTGATGAGCTCTGAGGTCCCTTCCAACCCAGCCAATTCTATGATTCTATGATATCTCAGCCCTCTCTGAAGAGTGATGCTTTTTAATTCAGCACAGCACACAGATCATTTTGCTGATAAAAGCTGTGCTTTCTGCTCTGCTGCCAGTAATCTGCATGCAACGTTTGTGTGTTGTCTGTACACTTCTCTATGATTTTTTTTAATTTTTTTTTTTAAGAAACCTGTTTATAAGCTTACAGAATTAACTCTGTTGCATTAACCACACACACTGCCCAGCTGGTCGTGATTATACACAGCCCATGTGTGCACAGAGACACAGATTTACAGCCCTATTGATGGGAACTTGTTAAAATTCAGTGGCTGAATTTCCCTCCTCCCACACTCTCCCCTTTCCCTGTTCTGCTGGAGGGCATCTCTGGAGTCCCTGTTTGTTCAGTGCATGAAGGAACATGCTTGCTGGTTAAAAGAGTCTGCACCATAGAAGAGAAGAGAGACAACTGTCCCATCAAACAGCGCAGCAGGATTTCCAGCCTTAAAACCTGATGTGGTTCTTCTCCTGGTTCTGCTCTTTCAAGGTTTGCCCCAGAAAACCTCTTTTTTGCCCTTCCCTTGGCAGCTCTGGCTCTGCAGTGACCATTCCCAGACCTTGGTCTTGGCTCTTGTGCTTTCAACACAACACTGCCATGCCACTGGCCAGTGCCACCCCATTACTCAGAGCCCTAATGGGCCACGGGGCTGAGTGTTGGCCCCATGTTGGTTGGGTGATGCAAAAGGACCTCACAAATTCCTATGCAAAAGAGGAACTTTACAAAGGCAGGAGGTGGACACCACGGGGGTTTGGCATGAAAAGGTGTTTGTCTCTTGCAAAATAAGACAGTGAATAAGAATTGTGAAGGAGAGCTGCTAGGCTTAGGTAAACACCATTGAAATGGAGATTTTAAAACCCTGTGCTGCTGCAGACACCCTGCCTACTGCTGTCAGACATCCAGGAGAAACAGAAGCTCTGTGTGAAAGATTCACCAGGAGCTGTGCACCCAGTGCCCAGGTTTTTCATCACATGAATAAAGAACTGCCCAAAAATATGACAAAATTGACCTGACTGAAGCACCTCTCAGGCCATCAAGCATGGCATCAAGCAAGAGTGGCCATGGGCAGGGCAGACACCCAGCTCTGGTGGGTCTCCATCTTCCTTGCATAAAGACCTTTACTGTCTTCTGCTCAGCTTCTGCCATGGTCACTCAACATCTTCTCACCACAACTGATGATGTGACTGATTTTGGTGACCCCCAGTTTATTTTTGCCCAGCAGAAAGACTGCAGAAGGAGGGTGAAGGCTTTGTTGTTATCCAGAAGCACTGCAAACGTAGGTGGTGCAGATGGGCAGTGAACACCGATGCTTCCGGAACAGCCTGGGAGGAACCTCAAGAATTATCTTGTCCATCTTTTTGCCCCAAAGCAGCATCAAAGCTGTGTCATGGCCAGGGACAAGTCAAGGCTGAGGATGAACAGTTGCAAGGTTACAGGAGGAAAGCAAAGTGCCCAGTGGCAATGGAAGGAACCCACACCATTGATTCTACCCTGAGCACCACAAATCTGCTGCCATCTGCTTTTGATGTGGGAGCAGAATCAGCTCGCAGTGAAGAGCCTGGAAACAGCCACCTTTGGAGGGCTGGACCCACGAAACCAGAGGGAGATGTCCCAGGGGCCTCATTAGCCATTTTAATGGTAACTTCGTGGTCCCTTTCACAGAGAGCCACAAAAACTGCCCAGCCTGCAGGGAGGGAGGGAGAACAGCAGTGTGGCCAAGCCCTGCCGACCCTGTTTGCTCAGGAGAGGGTCTTAAAAAGTGGCTTCCTCTCTGGGAGAAAGCAGGCTTGGATGGTGGGGTTGTTACTTCTGGAATCACACCAGGAGGTTGGAAACCCCTTGGGGCTCTTCCTGCCTTCACGGATGGCTTAAACAGGTCCCATTTTAGTGAGGTTCTTAAGCAGAACGGATTTTTCTTAATGCATTTGGGTCCATGTAAATCTCAAAGGACAAAGCTGATGGAAGCCACTACAGTTCAAGGCATATTTAGAGCCAAGGACCACAGGGGTTCCCCTGGTCAATCTGGGTGTAAACTGCTGCTTTAAGGCTTGGCTGACTCCCACCAGCCTGAAAGCAGGAGTTTCATCTTTTCCTTATAAAGAGGAAGGTTAGAGCCTTTCTACAGCTCTTCAGACATCATCTGACTTGCATTCAGCCAGGACAAAGCTTGGAGAGATGAAGAAGGGCTGTAAGAAGAAAGCATTTTTGTCTCACTTGAGCCAGTGCTGCACATGTGTGTGGCCAATGACATAAAAGCCATTGCAACCCTTCCCTTCAGAAGACCAAGTCACATCACAGTGCTTCCTCCTCCTCCTCCTTCCTCCTTTGAAGCTGATGTAACCAATGCTCAGGGCTTCCACCATGTGACTACGAACTGGCTTTGTGAAAGCTCAGCAGACAGAAACCACAAGCAGTGCCCTGAACTCTCTCTCTCTGATCTGCAAGGCTGGGCACCTGGAAGAAGCCACTTCTTAGGGCTTCCAGGAGGAGCCGAAGGTTGAAGTGCAGGTTTGTTGCTTTCAATCCATGGGGAAAGAGCCTGGCACCGTGTCCTGTGTCAGGAGGGATCCCAGGGCTTGCAGCTGGTGGAGAAATGTGGATATGTGTCCCCCCAGGTGGCATTTTCCCTTCTTTCCAACAAAACCAGGGGTTTGGAGGGTCCACAGCCCCCCAGCTGTACCTGCAGGACCCACGGGACACTCTGCAGGCAGCCAAGCCACATATGGGAGAAAGCAGGGATCAGACCCAAACCAGATCCAGGTTCCTCACAGCTGGAAAAACTGGCAAGTCACTGCCTTCAAGGGTGAAGAGCTGTGTCTTTCTTGACATGAAAAGGAACTGGAGTGTCTCTCTGTGCTCCTGCTGGGAGAGCTTGGAGCAGCAGCCGAGTCCCAGTCTGCCTGCTCATCATCCTTGAGGCCTCATCTTGGTCCCAGCGGAGCTGCACAAAGCTGGCATGCAGAAAGCTGGATTGATGCAGAAAGCAGGTCCAGAGCCAGCTGTGCCACTTCTGGTCTGGCTTCTCCCTGGTTTTCACCTTGCCCATGGTTATCCCCACTTAAGAGAGTTGGTGCAAGCCATGCTGCATGGAGATCCATAAAGTTACCTCCAGCCCATCCATGGATGGGCTCCAGTGCTCCAGATTTGGCTTCAGACCATGCACCCTCTTGTCCCCCCCACTCCTTGTGCCAACATTTCAGGCCAAACCAAAATAAATTGCCAAAATATTTCTTCCTTTCACCTACTAGCAAGAGGTCCTGGTGCTTGGACTACCTTGAGCAGAATGAGATGAAGGGTGAGGTGCCTCAGAGCTCATCTGATTCCTTCACCTGGCTCAGTTTCATCACGGAAAGTGCATCCCAATATCCTTGGACCAATGGAGCTGCAGCAGAACTGCTCTGTGATTATAACTGTAGATAGGATTTCAGAGTTCATTTCAACCCACTGTGGGACCCCCTAAAATAAAAAAAAAAAAAAAAAAAAAAGGAAGAGCTTCACTTAGGGAGACTCTACAAATATCCCATATCATCATAATCCCTCTACAAATATTCCATATCATCATAATTCCTTTCCCCTATTTTTAATTCAAGATAACCTATTTCAAATTTACAATTACGTCGCCTGGAAATCCTCCCAAAACCAGTTAATTTTGCCCCAGCAATTGCTTGTGATTGGCTGATTGGCCTCCTATGTGAAGGCAAAAAAAAGGACCTCTATTTGCTTCCAAGCAAACTCAAAAGTCTTTTAAAGAATTTTAATTAAGACAGACCTTCTCATTGTCAGATACTGCTAGAATAATTTATTATCAAATAGGTGTGCCACAGGAATACAAGGAAAAAACCTCACTCTGGCTAACATTCCTGACTTTGTTGCATCTGCAGCTGTCTCAGCACCAGTCACATCACACCCGGACACCAGACACAGTTATCACCTTCCCCAGGCACAGAATTCAGCAAGAAATCACAGTCTGCAGCAAAGACTTTCCCGGCGATGCCTCCTCTTCCATCCCGTGGAGTCTGAGGGGCACACGAACCCAAGCTGGACCCGTGCCTCAACCTCGTGTGCACCAACCCCCCCGTTTTCCACAGCATCTTCCCCGTGGCTGGATTTTTCCTTGGCTCCATCCTCGTGCATTCCGGGAAAGCTCCAACCCCGTGGGGCAAACGCGGCGGCAACCGAGCGGCCTCCGAGAGCTGTGGCCGTGCCCAGGAGAAGAGGTGAATGCTCAGGAGAGCTCTGGTGACAACCTGGGTGCTGTGACACCTTCCTGCTCCCCAGGTGCCACCGCTCGTTGCTCAAGAACCAGCCCGGAGCTGGCGAGAGACCCTGGAAGAGGCGGCATCGCCGCGACATTTCGCAGAGGGCCCTGGAACATAATTAAACGCTGTGGTGAAACCAAACCGTAAACAAGCCATGAATAAAAACCCCTTGAATTATTTTGCTAAACTATAATTACACAATAAGGAAGCAGATTAATTAAGTAAAATATAAGTCCTGAAACTGAAGCTTGCAAGCAAAGCAGTTTATTTTAATTTCCACATTATTTCGTATGAGATAGAAGTGTTTGCTGTGGGTTGAAAATGTTGGAAGCCATTCCTTGCTGCCAGGCAGGCCAAACCCAGTGGATAAATTAAATTTTTGCATCTGAGGCACCTCCTGGAGTGTATATAAGGGGAAGGGCTCTGCCTCAGAGAAGCTAAAGGAGTTCTTCTTTCGCTCCCTGCTCCTCTCTCGCTCTTCCACCGCTTCTCCTCCCGTCTCCCCCCACCACCATGAGTCGGCAGTGCTACACCTCCAGCTCCCTCATGGGCAGAAGGGGCTTCTCCTCCGCCTCCGCCGTCTGCGGCCTCGGCAGAGCCAGCGGCAGCTCGGCCTCCGTCTGCCAGGCAGTGGGACGGAGATGTGGCATCGGGGGCTTCAGCAGCCGGAGCGTCTGCGACCTGGGCAGAGGGCAAAGGATTTCCTTCGGCGGGAGCTGCCGCGGCGGGGTCTACGGCGGCCCCGGGGTCGGACGTTGCGGGGTGGCTTACGGCGGGGGCCGCTTTGGCGTGGGCACGGTCGTGGGGTTTGGTAACTGCGGAAACTACGGGGGCCTGGGCGGCTACAGAGGCCTCGGGGACGGAGTGGCCATCGGGGGCTACGGCGGCGGCATCGGCGTCGGCGGTGGAAGATCCGAAGGGATTCGGGGCGTCAGCATCCACCCGGAGCTCCTCAAACCCCTCTGCGTGGGGGTCGACCCCGAGGAGTGCCAAGTGCGGACCCACGAGAAAGAGCAGATCAAGAACCTCAACAACCAGTTTGCCTGCTTCATCGACAAGGTGAGACCCCACTTCCCTCCTGCAGGCCCTGTGGCTCGTGTCTCCAGGCTCTGGTGGATGGATTGTCTCCAGGGAGACAACGTCAGTGGCCATTTCTGTTGGCATCTCGACCTTCCAATGGTCTTTGATAGACCGTGATGGCCCTGACCTGGAGACTTTGGATTTAAGCCTTGCAGTGGGGCAAGTGCGTGGCTATTTTAAGGTTTGATGGTCACCAGACTGCTAAGTAAATAATTCAGGAGTGGCTCCAGGGCTACAGTAAATCAAAAGCTGTGAAAGAAGGGATGGACACCTGGAAATGTAAAAAGGCAGAGCAGGAACTTTTGTTACAAATGTATAATCTGACATTGATATCACACCTTATAAACCCTAAAGGACTTTTGCATTTTAAAAAAATAGTTTGTGTGGTTCATCAAGGAGCTGCAGAAAGATGCCTAGCTAAAATGAAATGAACACTTTCAACTTCTCTGTCCCTTCACTCTGCCGATGAAATGATTTGGTGGTTTCATTGATGTTATTTTTATTTATGTTACCTTAAGTCAGCCCAAAGGTTTTCATTGCTCTTCAGAGATGAATCATAGGAAATGATTTTTCAAACAGCAGAGACGCCTTTGCTCTGTCTGATCTTGATTTTCTTTGTGAGCATTTTTTGCAGCTGGAAAAACCAAACCCATGTAAGAGGAGCCACTCTGCTTCCTCCCATTTGAAAAATGACTTATTCATGACCCATACAGGTTCCCAAGTATGAGGGAGCTCTTTAATCTAGAAGTGAAAGGCATGGAAAATATCTGTGGGTAGAGTTTAAATCAGATGCATTCAAATGAGGTCCTGGATGGAGCTTTTACTGCTGCGATAGACTCGTTATTGTAATCAGCCCATCAGGGGAGGCAGTGGATGCTCCATCAGTGAGGTGTCACAGGACAAGAGGTGGGGTTGGTAGAGCTTTTGTCACATCAGTGATTGGTCTCCACGCAGAGCAAAGGCACTGATCCTGCTCATCCTGAGATCCAAGCCCTCTGTGGGACCAGGTTTAGCTCAGAGGAGAGGCTGGCCTGACCCAGGCTGATGAGAAATCAGACCTCAGCCATTTCTGATTTTATTTTTATTTGTTACTTTTGGAAGTAGGGAAACCCAGAGCACCTTTTCCTGGGGCAAGAGGGGGATTCGTGACTCTCCCATCTCTTCCTCCCCCAGGTCCGGCTGCTGGAGCAGCAGAACAAGGTGCTGACCACCAAGTGGGAGCTGCTGCAGCAATACGTCCTCCCAGCTTCCAGGAGAAACTTGGAGCCTGTTTTTGAGAACTTCATCTGCAACCTGAGGAAGCAGCTGGAATGTGTGCTGGGGGAGAGAGAGAGGCTGGAAAACGAGGAGAGGTGCCTCAGAGACCTGGTTCAAGAGTTTAAGTGCAAGTAAGTGCAGATGGAAACTGCAGACCCAAGCATTTGATGGCCAAGCAGTTCTTGAGCGTGAAGCCAATCCCATTGCTCTTGTTAGATCCAAAAATTGGGTACTGGGAGGGAGCAGGGCTGGGCACACCAGTGCTGGGCTGGATTTCTGTACTGGGGTCCCACTGCTGTGCCTCAGATGCCGGTGATGCTCTGGGAGAGCTCTTTAACCACAGTGTTTCCTTAGGGAGAGGGACAGGGAACCACTTTTCCTCTCCCTAATGCTCCTGCACACCACTGTGGTTTCCCAGGTCAGATCTTCCACTTCATCTGTGCCTGTGGCTCCCCAGTGTGTTAAATCTTGTGTCCCCAGTGCCATCTGATCCCATAAAACCCTCAGCCTATTTGTCTCCATCCCACTCTTTACCCACATTGTCTCCGTCGGGGTTCATTGCTTCTCCCAGGGGGAATGTGGGAACTGTTTTTTTTAATCTGAGCTGCAGATATTCCATAGCAGCTGCCTCTGTGCTCTGCTGCATCACAAACCAGGACACTCAGTGGTTGGTGGTGCACAGCCCAGGAGAAAGGAGTAACCCTCCTTTCTCCAGAGATCTTACAGTCAAGCATCTCAGAAGTTTTTTTCTCTCTGAGCCACTACCAAGGAGGTCAGACTCATAAAATCATCTTGTGAAAGTTCTTCTAGGTCTCAATTATTTGGTCATTATGGTGCAATGGCTTTGCTTCCCATTGCACCTGAGAGTTTCAAAGTTGCTCAAGCTCCTGACCTCCCTTGGGGCACTTTGGCTGTAGAAGACTCCACAAACACTCTGAGCAGAGTCCTGGATGCTTCAGAGAAACATCACCCAAAGTAGCAGGGCTAGAAAAAGCAGTCCCAGCCATCAGCTGAGGTAGAGGGTTTTGCATTTCTAGTGGTTTGGCCTGGTTTACTGCCACCTCACTCCATGCTGCTGGCACGGACTATTTAAAACTGCTGAGCAGAAAGCCCAGTGGGGAGGAAAGAAAGAGCAAAAATTAAAAAGGAGGTACAAAGCAAACAGGGTTTAATCATGCTTCTTCTGTTCTGCGTTGGCTGCTTGGGTGGTGGGGACAGGACCCCCTGGGGCTCAGATCCCACCCTTTTCTTTCCTTTCCCCCTGCAGATATGAAGATGAGATCAACAAACGCACGGCTGCAGAGAATGAGTTCGTGGTTCTCAAGAAGGTGAGTGACACGGGGACAATGGTGACAAGAGCAGAGGAGAGTGTCAGGCAAGTGGGCAGAACCTGGCCATGGGGCCAGGGAGAGAAATGGGGAGTCCTGGCACCATGGCACTGCACGAGTCCTCCCCAGGGAGCCCCAAAATAGAGGCAGCTGAATGAATCTGGAAAACCTCTACCAGGTTGTAAGTGACTGCAACACAAACTCAGATGGACTTTCTGCGTGTAGGATGAGGGGAATGGCTTTGAACTGGAACAAAAGGGATTTATGTTGGACATTAGGAAGAAGTTCTTCCCTGTGAGGGTGGGGAGACCCTGGCCAAGGTTGCCCAGAGAAACTGTGGGTGCTCCATCCCTGGAAATGTTCAAGACCAGGTTTGATGGGGTTTGGAGCAACCTGGTCTAGTGGGAGGTGTCCCCGCTCATGGCAGGGGGGGTTGGGACTGGGTGACCTTCAGGGTCCCTTTCTGCCCAAACCAGTCTGAGATGCATATGATGCTCTGATAGCTTTAGAGCAAGAAATAGTGAAGACTCCTCCAAATCTAACAGAAAACATGGACTTTGCCCTTTTTTCTCTGCCTCTTCTCACCTGATGCATGGTGTCTCTCCAGGATGTGGATTGTCTCTATCTGACCAAGGAGGAGCTGGAGGTGAGGGTTGGTCTCCTGAGGCAGCAGCTGGAGTTCCTGAAGTGTATCTATGCTGAGGTAAGAGCTCCTGGCTCCTTCCTGCTGCCCCGGGGACGATGCAATTTTTGTTGCCCCCTGAGCTCCATCACTGAACCTAAAAGCAGGAAAGGTGCCTCTTCTGAATATCCCGAAATGGCACCCCCAAAATCTAGATATGAATCCAATAACAACACCATTGCACACAGCTGGGGAGGCAAAGAGCAGTTTTGGTCACCTCCTAAAGGCTGCAAAGGAAGAGATCTTGTGCATGAAAAATCCTCTCTATTTGTAATTTAATCCATCCCTGGGTACCACTGGAACATCTTCCTCTTCAAAATTTATGTTTTAGGACTTCGTGTTTTAGCTACCTTATTCAAAAAATGGTGAAAGCAACACCTTTCTTTAAAATGCAAGATGTTTCTTTAACGAAACAGACAGGGGACACTTGGTATTTGCACCTTTTCCAGCCAAACACCTCCCAGCACTCTGTAGGCAACGGGGCCCCAAGGACTCACCCAGGAGCAATTCATGGCCCAGAAAACTGCTGCTGCAGCCAGAAATGCTGAGTTGCAACCAAGCAGGTTGCTCCACCAGGGTTCCCCACCCTTCCTTAGGGACTTGCACACAGCAATCCCATAACGTCCCACTAAAACAGTCCCCAGCTGCCACCTTTTGCTGGAAACCACTCAGCCACCTGGAGAACTCCAGCTGGGTGTTAGCAGGAGAACCTCCCCCAAACCTTCACGATCACACCAGACCCTCCTGTGTGCCTGGTTTGGGCTGGTGGAGGGACAGGGACTGACATGTGATGGGTCTTGCAGGAGAGAGCTCAGCTGGACTGCCAGCTGTGTGACACCTCTGTCATTGTGCAAATGGACAACAGCCGGGACCTGGACATGGAGGGCATCATCAAAAGTGTTGAGTGCTGCTACGAGGAGATTGCCCAGAAGAGCAAAGCTGAAGTGGAGGCTTTCTACCAAACCCGAGTGAGTATGCACAGCATCAGCACAGATGGGATTCCTTGGCCAAGAAAACTGAGGACAACTTCTGTCCTCCATGATGCAACTGCACGCACTGTAGTTTGCTAAAGAAGGTCACGCCACCACCTCCCCCAACCTTAAAATGCCAGTGTAAGACTTTTCTGTAACAACAGAGCAGAGTGTTGCTTCAGAGAGGTCTCCTCTGTGCACAGTCATCAGAACCACCGTCCAGTTCCCAAAGGGCAAACGCTCAGGACCTGCTCAGAACAGTTGAGCTGTCTGGGTCGAGGTCATGTCTGGTGCATCCCCAGGAGCACCAACACCAGCGTGGCTTGGGAGAGTCACCACCTCCCCTGGAAGGGGCGACTCAGTCACATTAATGTCATCTTCTTCCTGTGCAACAGCTGGAGGAGCTCCACAGCAGCAGGGGCAAGTTCTGTGATGACCTGAAAAACAACCAGAGTGAGATAGCTGAGCTGAACCGGATGATCCAGAAGCTGCAGTGTGAGTCGGATAACGTCAAGAAACAGGTAGGATGAGGGGCAGAATGCTGCATGGGCAGCTGGGTGTGCAGCTTCTCCACCAAAGGGCTTTTTCCTCACCATCTCCCACTCTGCAGAGCTGCAGGGACCTCCACCCCAGGAGGGTTTGTAGCCTCTCATCTGCTGTCGATACACAAAGAAGCAGATTAATTCCTCACTTAGCAAATAAGCAGAAAGTTGTTGGCTTGGCTATAAAAGTGTTTGCTGGGTTCTTTCTACCAGCCAGCAGCCAACAGGTCCCCTCCACCCCAAAGAGCTTGGTCCTCACATGTGCCCAGGCTCAGCCCAGGCTCTCTGGCCCTTCCTAGTTTAGAAACAAGGGGTTACACAAGCAACCCTGGGGAGATGCCTCCTAATATCCCCACTGCTCACCCCCTTGCCTGTCCCTGTCCCCAGATCTCAGCCCTGCAGACGGCCATCTGTGATGCTGAGCAGAGGGGTGACTGTGCCCTGAAAGATGCCCGCCAGAAGCTGGTTGACCTGCAGACTGCACTGCAGCAAGCCAAGGACAAGATGGCATGTTTGCTGAGAGACTACCAGGAGCTGCTGAACGTCAAGCTGGCCCTGGACATTGAGATTGCCACTTACAGGACGCTGCTGGAAGGAGAAGAGAGCAGGTATGAACACCCCTGGTTGGCAAAACCCAACAGAGGAGAGAGACAGTGAGAAATGCTGGGCGGAGGGAGGCAGCTCCCCAGGGGTGCAGAGGGGAGCAGTGCTCCTGGGTCCTTCTCATCCTCTCGAGGCAGCTGGATGACAGTACAAGGAGCACCCTGCAGTCAGATCTGCCTCTTGCAGCACAAAAAGGTGATGGGATATTAAGGTTCCTTTGGGATTTGGGAATCCAACCCTGCAGTGCTTGAATGAGGAGGAGGAGGTGGGTGGGGGGGATAGTTTGGACCAGCACCTCACATGTGGGGACACAGAAAAGCTGATGTACCCACAGGGTTTCTATGGAGTCAAGAGCTGGGCAGCACCTCTAGATGCTTCCCTGTTTGAGGAATATTTCTCTAAATGCATCTTTGAGACTTTTCTTTTCTTAACAGGATATGTACCGGCAACCCTGTGAGCGTCGGTAAGTTAACGAACCTTCCCCTTCATTTCCTTACAAGGCTTTTAGACTTTTAACTTCCTTTACAAGCTGGGTTTGAGCTGCCTGGG
The DNA here is from genome assembly GCF_036169615.1 of Heliangelus exortis. Classification (NCBI taxonomy): domain Eukaryota; kingdom Metazoa; phylum Chordata; class Aves; order Apodiformes; family Trochilidae; genus Heliangelus; species Heliangelus exortis. The sequence goes on along the minus strand of NC_092452.1, from coordinate 1,875,158 downwards.
GAGTGACAGAGCCTGTTTTTCTCCCACAGCCGTGGTCAGCGGCGGTGGCACCGTCGGGGAGTGCAGATCCCTATCTGGAATGGGAGGCAAATGTTCCGTCAAGCCAGGAGGGGCCGGCATGGGGCTGGGGGTGGTCACCTCCTTCCCGGGGGCTGCCTTTAGCACCCGCAGCGTGGATTGCCTCCCCAAGGTGGGGGGTGGGTTTGGGGCGAGGAGCACGGTCAGCTGCGTGGGCAGAGAAGTCATCTCCGGGGTGGAGGGCATGCAGTGTGCCACGGGCATGGGCAACCTGGGCAACGTCGTCTGCGCCGGCGTGGAGCAGTGCAACCCTGGAGCCATCATCATCCCTGGGCCGGGGGTCTGCAGCACTGGGAGTAGGTACAGCACAGCTGTCCGTGTGGTCAGAACAACCCGGTAGAGGCCAGAGGTCAGCCACACGTCCTGTTTTAAAATAATCAGCATTTCTGCAATAAAACAGTATTCCCCTTCCTTCTGACAGCTATAGGGATCACACAACCATGCGCTGCCCGTGCACACACAACTAGGATAGTTGCTCTGCCAGAAACTCTTTGCATGACTAAAACCCACCTTCTCTTGCATCTTCCTGGGGGGAACTGACCCTCTACAGTCACAGAGAGGTGAGACACCAAACATGTCTTCACACGTCATCTTGGCTCTAAAATCAGTCTTCTCTGCTTGGCCCCTTTTCAGCAGTTTTTTGTTGTTTTTTTTTTTTCCTTAATAAAGCTATTGCAAAAGGGATGAAAAATTTGGTCATCCCAACTTCAGAAAGAGAAGCCACATTTTAATTGTCCGAGATGGAGCTGTGGCTATTATTTAACTTCTTTAATGACAGCAGAAAATCCAATTTTTCCTGTTTATGAGAGGGCTGGTAATGGTTATGTAAATCGGTCCAAGTTGCTACACCAGGTTTGGTAGAGCAGATTTTAATTACACACTGATGAGCACCTTATATTTCTGTAGCTAAATGCATGCGTTGTTTTCCCTGTGTGTGCACCAGACAGGCGGATTTAATGCTTTTAATGTGTAAGTGAACAGAGTTGATTAAACCTTCGCTTACTCCAAACTTGCAGCTGTACCTTCAATAAACTACATGCATAATTCACACTTTGCTTCATGGGTTTTATTTCCCTCCCTGAGATTATAAGAGCACAGATACTTTCTCAAACATTGAATCTCCAAAAGGATGGGGTTGGTATTGCACAAGAAGTGGAGCTTTAAGAGTCAGGATTTTTTTTTTTTTTTTTTGAGCCTTTGTCTGCTCCCCTTCCTGATGTGCTTTTGCATCTCTTTATTCCATCCAGAGATCAGTGTGACCACAGGGAAGTCTGGAAACTCAGTGTTAAGCTGGATGTTTGACTGCTCGTGGGATGTGCAGCTCACTTGAGGTCTCAGACACTGTTTGGGGTTTGTGGAGGCAGAACAAAAAATCAGCCAGGCCCTTGTTTAAGGAAATCAGTGAGAACTTCAGGAAAAACCTCTCCCACTATTTCAGGAGACTGGGATTGAAGTGGGATCAGGCTGCCCCCTCCCTTTGCTCTTTTAGTGTCATAGAATGATAGACTGGGATGGGATGGGATGGGATGGGATGGGATGGGATGGGATGGGATGGGATGGGATGGGATGGGTGGGAGGGAACCTTAAAGATCATCTAGATCCAACCCCCCTCCATGGGCAGGGACACTTCCCACCAGACCAGGGTGCAAAGGGCTTCATCCATCCTGGCCTTGAACACCTCCAGGGAGGACTCATCAACAACCTCCCTGGGCAACCTATTCCAGTGTCTTTCTACCCTCATGATGAAGAATTTCTTCCTGTTATCTAACCTAAATCTCCTCTCTTTCAGTTTAAAACCCTAACCCCTTCTCCTAGCACTACCTTCTCTGGTGAAAAGCCCCTCCTCAGTTTTCCAGTGGACTGGAAGGCTGCTCTAAGGTCTCCCTGGAGCCTTCTCTTTTCCAGGCTGAAGAGCCCCAAAACTCCCAGCCTGTCTTCACAGCAGAGGTGTTCAAGGCTTCTGCTGGGGTCCTCAGTTTCTGAGGGATGGGGACTCACTGAAGGGTCTCTATAACAGGGTTTGGAAGGGCTGGCACTCATCACAGCTGGATGCCAGGAAAACCAACCAGCCCTGCCAATTTCTTCCTTCCCATGGCTCTGTTGGGTGCAGCTGAAAGCCCCTGAGAAGGGCCCTTTGGAGAAATCTATCTCTCCTGACCCAGTCTGGAAGCAGCACAGGGTGTGGGTCGGTTAATTTACCCCATGCAAGAAAGGGACACCAAGGATTTGAGTCCTGTAATTTCTTCCCCCATGTCCCACTCTGCTTCTTAGACTCACAGCTCCTCTGCCCCAGCTTCTCCAGGGCTGGAGGATGAGTTCCACCACCCTGCCAGGCTCAGTCTGTCCCCGTGGGTGTGATGGGGAAGGAAACCCCCCACTGGATCCCACTGGTTGAGCACCTGCCTCTGCTTCTCTCCCAGCACAGAGGCTGTGTCCAGGTGGTCTCAGGTTCTCCATGACTGCAGCGTTCCTGGGATGGAAAGATGTGGCACTCAGTGCCATAGCCTAACAACCGTGGGTCAAGGGTTGGACTTGATGATCTCTGAGGTCCCTTCCAACCCAGCCAATTCTATGATTCTAAGAAGGTTTGTTGGATGTCCAGCAGGTTAAAGTCACCCACTTTGTGGTGACCCACGCCAACCCACAAAGTCACAAAGTGGGTGACCTTAACCTGCCGGACGTCTGCTGGGAACTCCACACAGCAGAGAGGAGGCAGTCTAGGAGATTCCTAGAGTGTATAGAGGATAATTTCCTGCTCCAGCTGGTAAATGAGCCCACCAGGGATGGAGCCCCACTTGACCTCCTGTTCACAAACAGAGAGGGGCTGGAGGGAGATGTGGTGGTCGATGGACGTCTGGGACTCAGTGATCATGAAATAATAGAGTTTTCAATCCTCAGGGATACAAGGAGGGTTGTCAATAAAACCTCTACTTTGGACTTCTGGAGGGCAGATTTTGGCCTGTTCAGAAGACTGATTCAGAGTGTACCCTGGGAAACAGCCCTTGGAAACAAAGGGGTCCAGGAGGGATGGACGGACTTCAAGGAGCAAGTTTTGAAAGCACAGGAGCAGCTGTCCCGGTGCCGAAAGGCGAGTCAGCGGGGAAGAGACCGGTCTGGCTGAACAGGGAGACTTTGAAAGAAATTAGGGTTAAAAAGAGGGCCTACCAATTATGGAAAAAAGGGCTAACTACTCAGGAGGAATTTAGGAATATAGTTAGGTTGTGTAGAAAGAAAATTAGAGAGACAAAGGCACAACTTCAACTTGAACTCGCCACCTCTGTGAAGGATAACAAAAAGTCCTTCTACAGATACATCAATGGCAAAAGGAGGGGCAAGGAAAACATCCATTCCTTACTGGACACGGGTGGGAATATAGTTGTCAAAGATGAAGAGAAGGCTGAGGTATTTAACACCTTCTTTGCCTCAGTTTTCAACAGTAAGACAGGTTGTCCTGAGGACAGATGGCTTCTGGAGCTTACAGAAGGTGACAAGAATCTGAACAGCCCCCCTGTAATCCAGAAGGAAACAGTCAGTGACCTACTGAGCTGCTTGGATCCCCACAAATCTATGGGACCAGATGGGATCCACCCAAGGGTGATGAGGGAGCTGGCAGAAGAGCTCGCCAAGCCTCTCTCTATCATCTGCCAACAGTCCTGGCTCACTGGGGACATCCCAGATGATTGGAAGTTGGGGAATGTCACAACAATCCACAAAAAGGGCTGGAAGGAGAACCTGGAAAACTCCAGGCCCGTCAGCCTGACCTCAGTGCCTGGCAGGGTTCTGGAGCAGCTCATCCTGGGGGCAATCACACAGCTCCTACAGGAGGGACAGGGGATCAGACCCAGCCAGCACGGGGTTAGGAAGGGCAGGTCCTGTCTGACCAACCTGAGCTCCTTTTATGGTCCCTGGTGGATGAGGGGAAGGCTGTGGATGTGTCTCCCTGGACTTCAGCAAGGCCTTTGACACCGTCTCCCATGGGATTCTCCTGAAAAAGCTGTCAGGCCATGGATCAGGCAGGAGCACTCTGTGCTGGGTTAGGAACTGGCTGGAACGGGCCCAGAGAGTGGAGCTGAACGGGGCTGCCTCAAAATGGCGGCCGTGGTGTCCCTCAGGGATCAGCGTTGGGCCCAGTGCTGTTTAATGTCTTTATAGATGATTTAGATGAAGGGATTGAGTCCATCATCAGCAAATTCTCAGGTGACACCAAGCTGGGGGGAGTGTGGATCAGCTGGAAGGCAGGAGGGCTCTGCAGAGGGACCTGGACAGACTGGAGAGTTGGGCTGATCCCAAGGGGATGAGGTTCAACATTCCAAGTGCCGGGTCCTGCACTTTGGCCACAACAACCCCATGGGGGGCTCCAGGCTGGGCACAGAGTGGCAGAAAGGGAGCTGGGAGTCTGGATTGCCAGGAAGCTGAAGAGGAGGCAGCAGTGTGCCCAGGTGGCCAAGAAGGCCAATGGCATCCTGGGCTGGCTCAGGAACAGCGTGGCCAGCAGGTCCAGGGAAGGGATTCTGTCCCTGTGCTCAGCCCTGGGGAGGCCACAGCTTGAGTCCTGTGTCCAGTTCTGGGCCCCTCAGCTCAGGAAGGAGCTTGAGGTGCTGGAGCAGGTCCAGAGAAGAGCAAGGAGGCTGGGAAGGGATCCAGCAGAATTCCTGTGAGGAAGGGCTGAGGGAGCTGGGGGTGTTGAGGCTGGAGAAGAGGAGGCTCAGGGGAGACCTCATCACTCTCTCCAACTCCCTGAAAGGAGGTTGGAGCCAGGGGGGGGTTGGGCTCTTTTCCCAGGCAACTCTCAGCAAGACAAGAGGGCACAAGAGGTCTCAAGTTGTGCCAGGGGAGGTTTAGGTTGGACATTAGAAAGAATTTCTTTACGGAGAGGGTGCTCAGCCATTGGAATGGGCTGCCCAGGGAAGGGTGGATTCTCCATCCCTGGAGATATTTCAAAAGAGCCTGGATGTGGCACTCAGTGCCATGGGCTGGGAACCACGGGGGGAGTGGAGCAAGGGTTGGACTTGATGATCTCTGAGGTCCCTTCCAGCCCAGCCCATTCTAGGATTCTATGATTCTATGTCAGCAGTAGGCAGCAGGTCACTAATTAATTTTTAATAAATGACGTGCCATGGCAACACTGTCTGGGCTTGTGGGAGGTGGTGGTGAAAGCCAAGTGGATCAGACCTCGTCTCCCACCCACCTAAAGAGGATGTTTTTTGAAATGGTCATCTTCATCTCTTCTCAATGCATACAACTTGGACTTCATCTTGTTTCTATGTAAATAACAACCAGAAACACCCAAACGAGAAGCTCCCAGTGCCCCAACAGCTCATAATAATGTTGATCACCTCCCTGCAAAACAATACCTGCATACCAATAACAAGCTGGCTCCCCAGGGTACCAAAGCAGCCCAGCAGCTCTTTTACATCTGGGAGAAAACCTTCAATCATCTCTGTCCTTCTCAGCACCTGAGTATTGCAAAACCCTTGTTTTCTGCTGTCTGCTTGAAGATGTTCAAGTAGATCAGGCTATTTGGGAGAAAAAATGTGAGGTGCAATTTTTTTTGGGCAGTCTGGAGGTCAAATCCTGCTCAGTGTCACTCTGGACAAGCCCCTTGGTAGTTTAGAGGAGTTGATCCCAAATGATTGGTACAGTATCTGCCTTTTCAGCCCAGAAACCTCAGCTCCTCCACACAAGAAACCAGGCCAGTAAAGAAATGGTGCATTTATCACCCTTTGCATCACTCACATGCCTTGTGGACAGTGGGCTGAAGGAAAAGGAGTGTGGGAGCCTAAAATGACAATTCCCTCTTTCTTGTTGGCAGCCCCACCTTTAATCACATTATGTTCATTCAGCTCTAAAATCTGTTCTGAACCTGTTTGTCAGCTTCAGGACAATCTGCCTTTACTGGGGTCAAGAAAGCATGAAGACAATCTCATTTTCCCATCACACCCGGGCTTTGAATTTTATGCAAATAACCAGGGCAATAGATGTTCATGAATTTCAAGGGACAGCCCAGGCAGATCCAGACCAGACCAACATTTTCCAAAGAGAAGCAAGCTGATCTGTACCAACCAGGAATTTCAGACTAGGAAATTCTACTTGAGTGACCCAACTGCCCCAGTTTGAGCCTGCCTGGCAGCGTTTCCCCAAGGATAATCAGGTAGTTGGTCTTCTAAATTTAGTAGAATACACAAAGCACCTGCTTAATTTTTCTTCCAGAGATGCCAGTGGAATTTTTAGCTCATACTTAATGGTTTTATAGCAATGAGGCACACGAATGCATCTGCAAGGGCATGCAGAGTCCTGTCCTATAAATGTGTTTAAGCCCCAGTCATGCAGGCAGCGTGGGCAATGCCACCAGGACACTACTCTGCTGAAAACAACCTGAGCTTTTAAATACAAAGAACAAAATTAAAAAAAAAAAACATTGCAATTCCACCAAGTCTGAGGTGCCAGAACATGTCACCACACCCTACTGAATTTGCTCTTTTTCCCAAGGACTCCAGGAAGTACAATAAGGAGAATTTGTGGGAGTATTTTTCATGCAGGTTACATCTTTGCTTTTGGCAACATTTTGAACTGAAAGGCTCAAAGGTCTTGAAAAGAAATCACAGTTGTAAAGAGCTAGAAACTCAAGACTGGTTACATCTTAATGTTTGCATGCAAATAATACAGTTCCACAAACCAGGCAAAGTGTTTTTCAGAAAGTCTGTATCTTTCATTAAAAAGGTTTTTTAGATCAAGATGAAAACGTATCGGACATCATCAGGAGACTCTGCAACCACAGCCTCTGGGTGGGATGGAGTCGTTCTCTGAAGATGCCACTGTCTCTAAAATGGAAACCTTGGAAACCTCTCACAGACTAAAGATCTAAAACAAAATGGCCAAAATTTGACGTGACGTTCAGATACAGTGTCTCGGAGGAAAACTGTGGCTTGGGACCTCTCTGTGCTGGAAGAATCCTGGAGAAGAGGAGGCTGAGGGGAGATCTTGTCTACAAGTATCTGAAGGGTGGGTGCAAGGAAGATGGAGCCAGATGCTTCTCAGTAGTTCCCAGTGACAGGACGAGGGGCAATGGGCACAATCAGGAACACAGGAAGTTCCATTTAAATATGAGAAAAAAGTTTCCTACTATGAGGGTGACAGAGCACTGGAGCAGCTGCCCAGGGAGGTTGTGGAGTCTCCTTCTCTGGAGAGATTCAAAACCTTCCTGGATGCAATCCTGTGGAATGTGCTCCGGGTGATCCTGCTTTAGTGGGAGCTGGACTGGATGATCTCTAGAGGTCCCTTCCAACTCTGATGATTCTGTGATTCTGTCAGCTCAAACAGTCTCTGAACGGGCAGTGAACGGGCAGGATGGGTAAATGAGAGCCCTGAAAGAGATGTCAGGCTTCCTGAGCATCACACCCACACTCTGCCTTCAGGTGAAGAAGCCCTGTGAAATATTTTTGCTCAGAATTAGTCATTTTCTTCTCACTGCCTTTCAATCCAGTTAATTCAGAGCACTCCCCACTAAGCTTTATGCTGATCTTCTGCAGCTTAGAGTATAGGGGTAGCCAGGTGGCTGTTCCTCATTTTTTCAACCTTTAAATTTTTTTTTTCTTGCTTCACAGCTAGGCAATAAAATACAACTCTGCAAGCATGAAGAGGCTTTGCAGTGAGGCTGAGCCCTCTCTGCCAAAAAAACAGGGAGTTAGATAACTCTTCTAGCTGAGCAGCTCTGTGCTGGCTCCAATAGGTGTGTTGGAGCCCAATCAATGTTTAACAAGTTTCAGTCTGACAGCTGGCTGCCTGGCACGTCAAAACCATGAAGGCACTAAATTGATCACTGGACTTCCATGCAACCAAGCCCAGATCCCCAGGGGGATAAAAAGGGGCATCCCATGCTCCCTCCCATCAGAGAGCTGCACTCTGCCTGCTGCTTCTCCCCCCGGTGCTGCTGCAATGAACCGCCAGACCTACAGCATGAGAGCAGGAGGGGGAGGCAGATCCTACAGCGCTGCCTCAGCTATTATTCCAAGTGGCAACAGGGCTGGATTTAGTTCAGTGTCCGTGGCACGAGCTGGAGGAGGTGGAGGTGGTTTTGGAAGGCTCATCGGAGGAGGTGGTGGCAGCGGTGCTGGTTTTGGCAGCAGGAGCCTCTATAACCTTGGTGGTAGCAAGAGGATTTCCATTGGTGTTGGGAGCAGCTTCCGAACTGCTTTTGGGAGTGGAGCTTGTGGTGGCTCTGGGCTGGGAGGTGGTGGTGGTGGTGGTGGTCTTGGACTTGGTCTTGGTGGTGGATATGGCTTTGGTGGAGGTGCTGGGGGCTTTGGTGGTGGAGCAGGGGGTGGTGGAGGGTTTGGTTTTAGTGGAGCAGGGGGACTGGGAGGATTCAGTGGAGGGCTGGGTGGTGGCAGAAGCCAAGGGGGGTTTGGTGTTGGACCAACTGGAATCGGTACAATCCAAGAAGTGACCGTAAACCAGAGCCTCCTGGCACCCCTGAACCTGGAGATAGATCCAAACATCCACCAGGTGCGGAAGGATGAGAAGGAGCAAATCAAGACCCTCAACAACAAGTTTGCTTCTTTCATTGACAAGGTGAGAATCCATCAAGTGCTGTGTAACTGTGATGGAGAGGGAGTCTGGGAGCTACCAAAAAAAACCCCAAAAAACCCCCAAAAACCAAAGAACTTTATAGACCCATGGTCTGTTGTGTATTTCCTATCTGCATCTCTTCATTAATCAAATCACAACATTCTTCTAAACAGCTATAAGGCAGAAAACTAGACTAGGGACTCCTGATAAGAGGCTTAGACCCAGGTTCTGTGCCTGAGAAATAAGAGATATCAGCTCAAATGGGCTCAGACAGTTTCAGGTGCTTAACCCATCAGATCCAGCTGCTTAACCCCTCTCTCTCAAGCAGACATCTTGGTCCTTGTTGCTTTACTGCCTGCAAATTAAAGCCCTTTTATATTGACTCAAGTCCTTCCTTGGCTTTTACTTGAGTGAATATGTAGTACATAGAGGTCTTTTCACCTGCAGTACTCTGACCTTAGCTTCCAGGAAGGAGGCTAAATGTCTGACAGAAGGAAAGCAAAACCAAAAGATGTTAAAGAAAGTAAGAGAGGAAAGGGCTGAACCCACATTTTCTAATGACTGCTCTCTGGCTTGCTGGATTAAATTGGAAAACTGTCCCCAGAGGGCAGGTTTGTGTAGCTGACATAGCCCTGGATAATCTGGAGAACATTTCCAGCTGGATCTAAAACTCTTGGCTTGGGATTTCCTTGGTTTGTGCCGTGTGTTGGTCACAGTTATTGATCACTGGCCATCAGCACGTTCACAGGTACCTTCTGATAACCCTCTTTGGCTTCAGGTTCGTTTCCTGGAGCAGCAGAACAAGGTGCTCGAGACCAAATGGGCCCTCCTGCAGGAGCAGGGGCAAAAGAACAACTCGGGCAAGAACAACCTGGACCCACTCTTTGAGGCTTACATCAACAACCTGAAAAGGCAGCTGGCCAACCTGCTCAACGAGAGAGGACGCATGGACGGGGAGCTGAAGAACATGCAAGACCTCGTCGAGGATTTCAAGAACAAGTGAGTGCCTGTGAGCAGCACATCCAGGGGGACAGGATGCACGTGGTGCATCTGAGCATTAGGCAGTAGGATTAATCACACTTCTGTTGAGCTTTCTCAAAGCCAAACGCTAGCCTGAAATATTCATCAGACTTTCGACAGGAAAGGGGAAAAAAGTACCTGCAGTCTGTGCTCTAATCTGTACTAATTCCCCTCTAATTTACCATTCCTATGGGGGTCTTCCCCTTGCAGAACCCCTGTCTTCCTCGACAGCACCAGAGAAAATGTCCACCAGCATTTTTCCAATCAGAAAACACAAGATTTATCCAGGACACAACAACTTGTGATGAAGCTGGCAAAGGAAAATCACCTAAACCAACTTTAGTCTCCTTGTTCCATCTGCATAATGTCAAAATGTTGTTTCAACCCTTTTAGAAATGGGATTCTCACAAATTGGAGCTGGGTAGTTTCCAGGAGGTTGCTTTGGAAATGCCATAACCCTCACAGATATCTTTGCAGTGCAACCTGCACAGCTTTGCTGCTCACTGAGGTCTCTCCCTTCCTCCCTGCAGATACGAAGATGAAATCAACCGGCGCACAGCAGCAGAGAATGATTTTGTGGTGCTGAAGAAGGTGAGTGGGACAGGAGCTGTTACAGCTATTGAGCTAACCATAACCACTGCCCAGGCTGGAGGAGCCCTAAGGGATGGGAGGTCTCATGGAGCTCCATCCTCATCCTTCAAAAGTTGTCATTGTGGTTTTGGGGGAAAGGAATCAGGGGCTTAGAGGATGGAAGTGAATTCTTGTCCCAGGGCAGACACAGGTATGGCCAAAACAGACCATGTAGATGGTCAGCAGTGGCAGGAATCCCCTGGAGCCCCTTCCTTATCCATTAACAAAGCCACACCCAGCACTTCTGTTGCCCATGAGATGTCCTCTGGGTGCTCTCCCAGGGGGATGCACCAAGCACGGCTTCTGCAGCCAGGCAGCAGTGAGGATGGGGCAGCCTCGTTTCCAGGCTTGGCCAAGCTACAGAAAAGGTCCCAGGTGCTGCAGATGAACCCTTGGTTGCTCTTTTCCAGGATGTGGATGCTGCTTACATGAATAAGGTGGAGCTGGAGGCCAAGGTGGATGCCCTGACCGATGAACTCAGTTTCCTCCGAGCCCTCTACGATGCGGTACAGACCCCCAGCCCCCCGCCGGCTTCAGTCTCGTTGTCACCCCCGGGCAGTGACTGCCACCACCCCTGGCAGTGGGACAGGGGAGCACAGAATCCTCTCTGCTTCCTCACAGGAGCTGGCTCAGCTCAGCACCCAGGTGTCTGACACTGCTGTCATCCTGTCCATGGACAACAACCGGGATTTGGACCTCAGCAGCATCATCTCTGAAGTCAAAGCTCAGTACGAGGACATCGCCAACAGGAGCCGGGCCGAGGCCGAGGCGTGGTACCAAACCAAGGTGAGCACAGGCCCACGGGTGCCGTGGCTGCATTTCTGGGGAAAATGCCTCTGGGAGGCTCTTGGAGTCATGTCTTGTCCAGCTGGACATCTCAGATGGTTTACACTTCCTTCTGAACCTCAGTTTGAGGAGCTGCAGGCCACGGCTGGAAAGCACGGGGATGACCTGAGGAACACCAAGGGGGAAATCTCTGAGCTCAACAGAATGATCCAGAGGATCCGGTCAGAGATTGAGAACACAAAGAATCAGGTAGGACTGGCAAAAAGAGCCTGTGCAGCCCTGCCCTGGGGTCACTTAGCACCTCAGCCCTGTTTTGCTGATCAGGGACTTTAGCAGCCACAGAGCATGATGCACCTCATTAAGCATGTGGAGTTTCCTCCTGCAAAGGGCACCACGCTGGGCTGGGTGTTAGATCACCCTTGCCAGGCTGGCATTTCCACTCCAGCAGTGTTAGCTGTGGGTGAATAACCTCAACCACAACTTTTGTCCATTAACACCCCAGCCAGAGTGGTTTTCTTCCTTGTATGACTCTTACCCAAAAAGAAAAGTAGCATTTTTGGAGGCCCAATCCCTCCTCTTACAGTGTGCCAGCCTGCAAACGGCCATTGGAGACTCCGAGGAGCGCGGGGAGATGGCCCTGAAAGATGCCAAGGCAAAGATGATTGACCTGGAAGATGCCCTGCAGAAAGCCAAAGCTGACATGGCCCGGCAGCTCCGGGAGTACCAGGAGCTGATGAACGTCAAGCTGGCCCTGGACATCGAGATTGCAACCTACAGGAAGCTGCTGGAGGGGGAGGAGAGCAGGTGGGTGGGAAATCCCTGCAGGAATAGAAGTGATGTTAGCATTGCCCCTGCCAGCACTTGGTCCCCCTGCCTGTGCTCTTTGCTGTGCTCTAACCTCTCCTTTATCTGGTGTCCAACAGGCTGAGTGGAGAGGGACTCAACCCCATCAGCTACTGTGAGTATCATCATGCTTGTCCTGCTTTGGGCTCAAGGGGAACAGAGGCCGTGAGCACCCTGGGGAAGGGGGAGGCTTCAGAACCTTTCCCCAGCATGAGCAGCTTGCGGAGGGGATGGGAGTTGGGATCCTGTGGGTCAAGGTCCTGGTGATGAGCTTCTTGAACTGGGTGACTGCCAAAAGCAGATGTCCAACCCTCTGGCTGCTTTTTCTTACAGCTGTCATCAGCTCCAGCTCTGGCATGGCTGGGGGAGCTGGGTTAGGAGGAGGATTTGGTGGACTGAGCCTCAGTGGAGGAGGCGGTGGAAGCGGCTTCGGTCTCGGAGGAGGCGGTGGTGGAGGAAGTTATGGCTTTGGAACTGGAGGAGGACTTGGACTTGGAGGTGGTGGTGGTGGTGGTGGAGGTTATGGCTTTGGAAGTGGAGGAGGACTTGGACTTGGAGGTGGTGGTGGTGGTCTCGGAGGTGGATATGGAGGAGGCAGTGGTCTGAGCACCATCGGAGGGAATTTCAGCTCTGGAAGTGCAAAAGGCATCAACCCAGGTGTCAAAATTGTCTCCAAAACCTCCTCCAGCAAAAAGAGCATAAAAAGCCAAAGCCTGAAGAATGCTACACAGCCCGAGTAAAACCAACACCCTACCCTCCCCAGAACCATCACCCCCACACTGCTCCTGTATCCTGCCCACCACCATCCTTCCACCCTCCTCTCTCCCTGCTCCTCACATTTGGATCACAGCTCAAGAAAAGCAGCAGAGCACATGTTAACCAGCTCTCTTAAAGTACCTGAAACAGGATTAAAAGAAAAACAGGGGCCTCAATGATTTTCTGCATGGGGAATTGTTTTTGTTTGTCTGCTTTTAATGAGGCTGAGCAGCTTGTTTGTAATTGTGGCTAGCTGACAGCCATCAAGACAGATCAAACAGCAGTGAAGATGCAATAACTTGGGGCTTTAGCTCAGTTCTGACCCACAGAAGCCCAGGGATGGGCAGGCAACTTAGCTTCAGTTCACCTTGTTTTGCCTTCACTGCTGGGAGGAATCAAACAAGTTAAGAAAATCAACTCTGTCAGAGATGTGGGTTATTTTTCTGCTATGTAGAAATACCCCAGGAGGCTGCTGACAGATCCCAGGCCGTGCTTTGCAAATATCCCTTTTAGAACATCCCTAATTCTGGGAGCACAGAGCCCATCAGGAGTCATTTCTGAGTCACTCGAGCATGATGGAAAATCCCCTTTTCCCCCATTCACAGCCAAGCTTTGAAGAACATTTGTGTTCCAGATGTGCTGAGCACTGCAGCTGTTTGGTCAGGTTCAGAGCAGGATGTTGGGAGCATCTGAGATACCTGAAAATACCACCCACAGGCATGGCAGTTCAGCTTGCAGTGAGTTTATCTAAGAAGCCAAAACTCCTCTCCCATTCCTGCCCTTTCCCTTCTCCAATGAAAATTTATCCAGAGCAGCACCTCACAGATCATCTCGGGGGTGCATTTTGTCAGAAGAGGCATCAGGGACTGGCCCAAAGCATATGGAAAAGGGCTTGTTTTCTAAATGGTAGGATTTTAAAACATTCTAAACAATAACTAAGCAGATTGGTCTTCAAAATGAAGATCAGAGGTTGCAGTTGGGATGAGCTCCTGTCCTGTCTCATCCTAGGTTTGGTTGGAATAGCTCAAGAAATGTCAAAATCAACCAACAGCCCAAGTCCCACTGACTTTCCCCAGGGTCTTGGTAGCAGCAGTTGAGGTGAAAATCTGAGACAGGGAAAATTACACTGAGAAAACCACCTGAAGGGCCAGGTCCACCCCACTCCTGAGGGGACTCCAGAGTCTCCACTATGGGAAGGTTTCTCTGGAAAACTGGGAAGCAAAGCCAGGTTCCAGCCAGACACAGGGGAAATGAGGCATTCAGGAGCAGGAGCCTGAGGACCCACCCGTGCCCAAACCCTACTTTTCCCTTTTTGAAATTTATCCCTCTAAATTTGCCCCCTTAGCCTTCCCTTGTGGCCTCTTTTGAGGTGAAAGTATGATTAAGAAAGAAAATTGCAGCTTTTCATACTTCATTGAGAATGATGTTCTGTTTTCCTTCCTCTCTCTTTTTTTCAACGTGTCCAATAAAACTGGATTGGAATTAATTTATTCCTAAATCTTATTCTAAAACAGAACCAGTAGCATGGAATATTCCCAACTCTCAGATGGAGGGGGCTTTTGCTTTAATTTTGGGGAGAAGCTTCAAAGTTCTGATAAAATGACAATGAAAAGCTTGAAATCAGTTGTCCCAAAAAATCGAACAGTTGGAAAAAAGAGGAGGAGGAGGGTGGGATTTTATCAGTTAAGTGATGAAAACATTACTCATCTTTCATTTCTTAACATAGTTGGGGTAAACCAAAAGCCTTTCTTCCATGGGAGAGCACTGCCCATCCCTGCAAGCTTGGCAAAATAGCCCAAACCAGTATTTAATTTTTGCTTTCTTAAAAAGACAGAGCAAAACCGAGCATGAAGAGGGCTCTGGAGGAGGAGTTTATCAGGATGATCTAAATTGAGGAAGGGTTTCAGTGAGCTGGAGCAGAGCAAGCCACCAACTGGTGTGGGTATTTTGGTCAGTTGTCTGTGCAAAAAGGAGAAGAAAAAAGAAAAAAAAAACCAAAGGAAAAAAAAAACAAACAAAGAAAAACAAAAAAACAAACCATAAAAACCGGGAGGGGAGGAGGGGAAGCCCAGCCCTCAGACAAACACTCACACCTTATTGCATTTCAAAGAGGCAGACGCTTTGCTCTTCCCTGACCTCTCAACATTCCAGCTTTATACAACCCAGTGTAGTGGGGAAGAGCAAGTCCACACCAGCCCAGCAGGTTTCCAGCTTGGGTGAAACCTCACTGAAACCCAAATGCACCAAGGCACAGGAGCATCCCATCTCCCTTGGCCCAGAAAATCAAAGGAGCTGCAGTAAGAAAGAGCAAAGTCTGGGGACAAACCCCATCTCCTCGGTTGCTGTTGCTGCAGTGGAGGTTGCAGAGAGAAAGGCCAAAAATTAATGAAGGTTACAAAAAAATCCTGAGTCACCTGGATTTCTGCACTCATCTGTGCGAGTGCTGAATGGCACAGCAGAGGTGTGAGGAATTCATATGGCTAATGACAACCTCACCTTAGCTAACCTGCAAAGGTCTGAGTGTCCCCCTTCCAGCCTGCACTGAAAACCAAGAAGAATTAGGAGGAAATTTTCACTATGGGGGTGCTGAGCCCCTGGTTGCCCAGGTTGCCCAAGGAAGCTGTGGCTGCCCCATCCCTGGAGGTGTTGAAGGGGTTGGATGGGGCTTGGAGCCCCCTGGGCTGGTGGGAGATGTCCCTGGGCATGGGGGTGTTGGAACTGGATGAGCTTTAAGGTCCCTTGAACCCAAACCAGTCTTGGGTTCTGTGAATAGCAGAGTCCAAAAGCTGTCAGGCAAAACATCTCAGCTGCCCCTGCTCCTCCTGCCTCTGCTCTGGACCCTCCAGACCTCCCAAACCCATCCCCTCCCTGCCAGCATCCTCCCCCCCTGAGCAGGACAGGGCACACAAGTGACAGGGACCAAGCAGGGAAACCCTGAATGACAGGAAACCCAGCAAGGAGCCAAGAGAGGTTGTGAGATTTTCCTTTCTTTTAGTGCCTAAACAATCGTTGGGTTTACTCTTCCAAATCCTTTGGAATATTCCACTTAATTACCGTTGTCTGCTTTCCTAGAAGAGCTGGGGAGGTAATGACTGCCTTAAAGATGAATCCTTTCTCTTTTCTTTGATGAAAGCATTTGCAGGCTGAGCTCTGGTTCCCAGGTGTGACTTTGCATAGCGCTTTGGGAAGGCAAAGCCAGGCTCCCTGCCTGCCACAGGATCCAGGGATTCACAGCTTAGGAAAGCAAATCCTCACACATCTGCCCTGGTTGTGAGACAATTTATTGATTTTCAGGATCAGCAGAGCCCCGCTGCTCCTGCTGGGATCACTTCTGATCCGGCATTGTCATCGAGGCTTCCTGCCGCGGTTCAGCTGGTGACATCGGGGTTGGTCCCTCCAGGAGGTGGGAGAAGATGGAGCACAGTTTTCCCGGTGAAATTCCAGGTTTCCTGCAGCCAGGAGCTTGCCACATCTCCACTCCCGAGGTGAGAGCACCCCCTTGCTACCGCCCGGCTGGCTGAGGGTGCTCCCAAAAACCCCAACCAAGGATCAGCTCCAATCGACGCCCCAAGGTTGGGGGGTGACTCACGGCTGTTGGCAAGAGGCAGCGAGAGGGATTCTTGCAGGAGAGGAGGAGAGTTTCGAGTGCTGGAGTGTTCTGATTGCAATGAGAAAGAAAAAAACAAAAAAAGAAAAAAAAAAAAGAAAAGAAAAACAAACAAACAAAAAACCCCCCACCATCAACAAAAAAACCCCACCACAACAACGAGAAAAAAAAAATAAAATAAAAAACCAAACAAACAGACCCAAAACCAAACACCCAACCCCTTCTACAGGGTTTCTTTCAATTTCCCAGACAGAGAAAACAGCAGTTGGAAGCACATCAACAGAAACAAGCTCGGAGATGCAGCACATGCCCCTGAGCCTCTCATTTGGAATTAAGCTCCCTCACTTATTGCTCATGCAGCTGATTTTGGGAAGCGTTGTGATTTAGCTGCTTTGGGGTTTTGTCTCTCTGCCTTGTGCTGTTATTTTATCTGACACACTCCTGGCTGAGGTGGCCAGGGTCTGGTTCACAGAAATATTTTGGGGGGGCTCAAGGGGTTCTCTTGTAGCCTGTGTCCAGCTCCCCATGGACACAAGAGAAGGGGTCCCTGGGGCTCCTGACTTTACACCATCCTAAAGCCCAATCCAGCCTCACGGGGGTGATTCCCAGATTGAATCCCAGAATCCCAAGAGCCCAAGATGAAGGGGGAAAGGCAAGTTTAGAAACATCTTCCTCAGGGGCTGAAGGATCTCAGCTGATTGAAGGAGGAGGTGGGAGAGAGATGGAAAGAAAGGGAGTGAATTCCCTTCCACAGAACATCTTGGAGAGACAGAAATGATGTGGAAACTGCTGGTTAAATATGGGGGGTGGTGGAAAAAAAAAGTGACAAAAAAAACCTCACTTCACAGGGAGCATTTGAACCCTGAGCTTACCAAGGAGATTCAAAAAAAGAGCAATCATTTCAGGCATCTTTTTAATGAGATATTTTATAAGTCTCATAATACCGTTTAATGTAATAACTTGAAGTTATTTTGGAAAAAGGAATTACTCACTGCCTCTGGAAGCCATGCTACCTAATTTCTCAATTTCCCCCGCAACGAGGGGAGACGACTTTTTGCTCAGGTCCCAGTGTGTTAAACCCCAAACTTCACCTTGCAGAAGCTTCAGCACAAGGAACATTACTCAACTCAGCGAGCCCTTGGCTCACCTGAGGAAAACTGTCTCCCAGGGTCTGGGGAGGATCGTGTTGCATCCTGCTCCTGAGCGCAGACCTCAGCAGAGTTGTCCCATTCAATTCTAATTTCATGAGTCAGAGCAGCAGGGTTTGGAGGGGGGGGGGGAGCTCCCTCACTCCGTTACTTTCTTGCCTGCAAACAATGCATTTTTCCGTGCCTTGCTGGAGCTGAGGTGTGTTTGACAAGGCAAGTTGCTGCAAGGCACGTCAAGTTCTGAATTCCCGTGCCAAGTTTTCCAAGCAGATAAAAGAGGAGGCTCCCGAGCGCTCCCATCACAGGGGTTTCTGTCTCCGTTGCCCTCTGCTCTTTTCCTGCTGCACAGCTTTTATTCACCAGCCTTTTTTTTTTTTTTCTTCCCCTTCTCTTGCTCTTTGCATTTCTAACTGAACAAACCACCATGAGTCGGATCTCTTTCAGATCATCTACTGGAGGAGGCATGAGGGGCTTTAGCTCAGGCTCTGCTATTGTAGGAGGTGGCAGTGGTTCCAGGAGCAGTTTTAGCTCCGTCTCTGTCTCCAGAGTTGGAGGAGGAAGAGCCGGAGGTGGAGGAGGCTTCGGAGCTGGTGGTGGCTTTGGCAGCAGAAGTCTCTATAACCTGGGTGGAAGCAAAAGAATTTCCTACAGCTCGGTTGGTGGAGGTCTCCGGAGTGGAGCTGGTGGTGGCTACAGCTTTGGTGGAGGAGCTGGCTTTGGTCTTGGCTATGGTGGTGGAGCAGGCGCTGGTTTTGGCTTAGGAGGAGCTGGTGGTGGTGGCGGCTACGGGCTAGGCAGTGGATTTGGGATGGGAGGTCCTGGATTTGGTGGTCGAGGTGGCCCAGGGTTTCCCATTTGCCCACCTGGTGGCATCCATGAAGTGACCATCAACCAGAGCCTCCTGGCACCGCTCAAGCTGGACATCGACCCAGAAATCCAGAAGGTGCGAACACAGGAGAGGGAGCAGATCAAGACCCTCAACAACAAATTCGCCTCCTTCATTGACAAGGTGAGAGTTGGGTCCCAAACATCAAGTCGTGCATTG
Source organism: Heliangelus exortis (assembly GCF_036169615.1). Lineage (NCBI taxonomy): Eukaryota > Metazoa > Chordata > Aves > Apodiformes > Trochilidae > Heliangelus > Heliangelus exortis. Next base: position 1,856,677 of record NC_092452.1, on the reverse strand, counting down.
TCTTGGGAAAGAACAACAGGAAGAAACTTTGGATTTTGGGGCTTGCCTAAACCAATCCCAGCCGACGAGCAGCGTAGGCTTGGCTGAAAACTAAGAACTGCCTTGTGTTGCCTCTTTGCAAGGATGAGTTTTTCAGTGCCTATTTTATTGAAAAAATAAATCCCTATTCTCCCAGTATAAAACATCATGGGGGACAGATGGAGCTTCTACTGGTTGTAAAATGGCAAAACTCTACACAACTCAATGAGATAACACCAACTTAATCCAGCCAGGGGGGATGAGTGGGTGGAAAAGCACATAAAACTGCAAACACAAGTGTTTGGCCTGCTTAATAGCTCTTGAAAAATCTCTCTAAAAACCTTGGCTGCTTTTGGTACTTTTGAGAATTTGGTGCCTTAAATTAGGAAGACCCTGCTAATTTTCTTTCAATAGTCCCGGTGTCTCTTGACCTTTTCTTTCCGTGTTGAATGATTCCTGCTTGTCCTGGCAGTGAGGTTTTTTGCACGTTGTTTTGCACCTGGGTTCAGCACCTCTCTGGTTTCCTTTCTCCCCAGGTGCGCTTTTTGGAGCAGCAAAACAAAGTGCTGGAGACCAAGTGGAGCCTCCTCCAAGAGCAAGGTCACACAGTCACCAGGAAGTCCCTTGACCCCCTTTTTGAAGCCTACGTCAACAACCTCAGGAGACAGCTGGACAGCCTGATGGGAGAGAGGGGAAGGTTGGACTCTGAGCTGAGGAACATGCAGGACATGGTGGAAGACTTCAAGAACAAGTAAGAAATTGTGCTCTGTAACACAGACAGGAAAATCAGGGCAGGTGGTTCGTGCTCACTGGTGAACACCTGTGTGTTCCTCTTCCAGTTTGCAAAACGAACACATAAAAGCAAAGCTTGATCTCAGAATCACCTCTGGTCATGTCAGGTTTCTTTTACGTGCTGGATCAGCACTTAGCACAGAATCCAGGCACCTGTGGGAAGCTGCTCGGGTGTAGCGGAGGTCATGGTCTGATCCCTTCCAAAAAGAACACCTGGACATGGAAAAATGCATAACTCATGGGTACAAGGGACATGAAAAAAAATTAATGAAACATAACCATGAGTTACCAGATCCCAAATCCCCCATTTCTCTTTTTTGCAAAGGAAATCCCAACCTTTCCAGACAGCCCCCGGGTGACCTGGATGCGCTCGGCCTCGCTCAGCCCCACCCTTGTCAAAGAAAACGATTTCCCTGGGGAAGCAATTAATGGCACCCTGAGATAAAGTGTCCAGAGGAGGTGGGATGAGTCACGTTAAGGACACACCAGTCAGCATCTGTGGACTAAAAGGGACATTTAAGTGTTTTTTTTTTTTTTTAGGCGAGGCCGTTTGGTTTTAGTTGGCTGGAGTCTGGTGAGAACAGTCTCTCCCTTATTCAACCAGATCTGGCCTAGTGAAAATTTGAGAAAAACACCCCGGAGGCCTGAAATATGTTAATATTAGATAGCTAAGCATGTGGAGAGACACATTTTTTTGGATAGGAATGGGGAGATGGCACTTAGAGCTGACGGGGCAGACTCACATAGCTTCTGGTGTGCTGTAGATGGGTGCATTTCAGGTCTTGATCTGTTTCATAGGCTTTTAAAAAATACCCATCAGGACAAAAAAGACCAATGATATTGTCTGAGTTTTGGAGCCACTGCCTGGAAAAGAGAATGTATTGTATTTCAAGTCTAGAGTTGTTTTCCAGTCCACTGGGTAATTTCCATTTCTTCCCGTGTCCGCTCATCCATCTGCAGTGATGTCTCTGCCAATATTACTTGGAGGACTGGCATGAACCTGCCCTGAAAATCCAGGTCTTTGCCTCAACAACCTCCGTGTTTTGTCTACTTTCTAGCTAAGCCCTGCCCTGATTATCTGATGAGAGGATGTTGCTCAGAGCCATAAAATCTTCCACAGAAGCAATCTGAGGCATAATGATCTGTGCTTTCACAACCACTGCTAAAGAATCACAGACTTTTTTTTTTTTTTTTAATTAAATGCTCCAGCAAACTATTGAGCCATTAGCACCATTGTAATATCAAATATCAAACTATTATGTTATTATATATTTGTAGGTATTGCAATGCAGCTTTGTTGAAAGCCTTTTGCATAACTTTGCTTTGGGCAAAGGTCACCAGGAATACCTCCTCCTGCTTCCTCCTGACCCTGGACACGGTTATGGATGAGCTTGACTTTTAGGGCAGTGATTAAAATCTATTAATTTTAGCAGGGACTACTCACACCGTGGAGTCTTGCAGGCTCTGCTCTGCTTCTGCTCTGGAGTGAGGAACATTTCTGAGAGCCACAACAAGTGGGACTGCAATGGTCTCATCTCTTCTTCCCACGCTGTCTTTCTCTTCATTTCCACTCAAATCCTTGCACTCTTTTCTCCTGCCAGATATGAAGATGAGATCAACCGGCGCACCGGTGCAGAGAATGAGTTTGTGGTCCTGAAGAAGGTGAGTGAACTGGGAATTAGAGGATGGGCAATGAAATTAACTTGGCATGCACAGAGTTCAAGGAAAGCTGAGCTGGGGTCCCACAGCCCCATGGTAGGATCAGGCTCTGATGCTGGCAGGTCTAGGAGTAAATATGGGCTGGGTTCTCCTAAGGCCACAAATGGACAGAACCTTCTCCCTGCTGATGGATCTGTTTTCTGAAGATTCCTCCTCTGGCTGCAGTTGCAAATCATCTCAACTCTTGTGGCTCTGCTCAACTCTGTCTTGGGTCACATCCACAAGAGTCAGAGCTTTGCCTTCTGCTCAAGAATCTGGTTCTGGCTCACAGTAAATGTCCAACATCACATTAAAGACAAAACCCACATTGATCAGAGCGGTATAAAAATAAGTCTGAAGCATAACAGACCTCGGAAGTCTTTGTTCTTCTTTTCTTTAGGATGTGGATGGTGCTTATATGAACAAGGTGGAGCTGCAGGCCAAAGCAGATGGGCTGGCAGATGAGATCAACTTCCTGCGAGCTCTCTACGAAGCGGTAAGCACTCAGCTCTCCCCATGACAGCATCTCCACAGCTCCCTGCTCTGCAGCTCTCCATGGCCCTGAGCTCTGGCCACCAAGCTCAGTGCAGCAGGAGATCAGGTGGCCACTGCCTTTTTGGAAGCATAATGCAGGAAAGAGATAGAAAAGGGTAAATTGTTAGAGACAGAGCAGCGGGAATGCAAGAGAATGGCTCAGGGGAGGGGGCTCCCCAACATCTCTGGTTTGTGTGGGTTCCACCTGACACCAGATCATTTTTCCCATCTTTTGCAGGAATTGTCCCAAATGCAGCAGCAAGTATCTGACACCTCCGTGGTCCTGTCCATGGACAACAACCGAAGCCTGGACCTCAACAGCATCATCGCAGAGGTCAAGGCGCAGTACGAGGACATCGCCAACCGGAGCCGGGCAGAGGCTGAGGCTTGGTACCAAAACAAGGTGGGTAACCAGGCTGAGAGATGGATTTTTTTGGTGTCACACTAGGGGAGGGGTGGTGGGACTAACGGAGGAAGGATCCCAGCATTACCCCAGAGGTTCATTTGTTTCTGTGCCTGTTGCCATCAGCTCTCATGTACAGATCCTGTGCTTGCCCGTGGACAGCTGCTCTTGACCACCTTTATATTCCTTGTGGTGAAACCAAGGGACAAGGTGCTCCAATGCCTTGACCCTAGGCTCACAAGGAGTCACTGGATCCAGAGCACTCCTCTTTCCCCTCCAAGGTCTTAGCAGCACAGGTTCTCCACACCATGCAATAGCTGCTGCCTTAGCAGACACTGATAACCAAGGTCAAAAGCTGTTATTCCACGGGCAGGATGCTCAGAGTTGTTGTTGCCCACTCTTACCCTACACCCAGACTTTGTGCACTCTTCCCTGAGCCCCGTGGTGCCTGACCAGCACTCTCTCCTTTCTCCATCAGTACGAGGAGCTCCAGGTCTCTGCTGGGAGGCACGGGGACGACCTCCGGAACACCAAGATAGAAATTTCAGAGATCAATCGGATGGTCCAGAGGCTGCGGAATGAGATCGAGAGCGTGAAGAAACAGGTAACAAGAGGTGTTCCTGCAGAGCAGCTGCTGCGTGGTGGAGGGCAGGGAGGAGGTGGTGGTGACCTGGCATGGAGGAAAGAAACAGCTCCTGGAATTGGAACAGGACAGGAAGGCCAAGCTTCCTCCCCTGAATTAAAGAGGACAAAGCCACCTCTTGTCTCTGCCCACCACAGAAGGGCTCTCAGTGTAAGGATGTGCTGTGACAGCTCCTATTTTGCTGGGGAAGCAACTGTGAGCTACTGAGCCACCCCTGGGAAGGTGGCTGGAAAGCAGAGAGCTGTAGATGTTGATCCTTTGCTTGGATCATGGCTGCAGCTCCCCAGTCTCCCACCCCATGGCACGTTCCCTGTGGCCCATCAGGAGCTCCCAGTGCTCTGCTGGGAGGCAGTGTCTACAATTCCAGGAGAGCAGTTTGGGGCAGCCCAAGTTAAACAGATTTCTCTTTCCCTTTTTTTCTAGTGTGCCAACCTCCAAGCAGCCATTGCCGAGGCAGAGGAACGTGGGGAAATGGCTCTCAAGGATGCCAAGGCCAAACTGTCTGAGCTGGAAGATGCTCTGCAGAAGGCTAAGGCTGACCTGGCCAGGCAGCTCCGGGAGTACCAGGAGCTGATGAACGTCAAGCTGGCCCTGGACATCGAGATTGCAACCTACAGGAAGCTGCTGGAAGGAGAGGAGAGCAGGTGAGGACAAGCACATGGACCTCTTGTGTGCTGCTCTTCAGAGCTGGGTGCATCTCAATGGGCTCAAAGAGAGAGCTCACCCCAATGGGCTAGAGCACCACGTTGGCAAAGATACAAAAGAGCATCAAGATGTGAAACGAGGGCAGAGAGGGGGTTATTTTAAATTGTGAGCTTTCTGGGAAAAGATGAGTTTCTGCAGCTCTAGGAACCTGATGCAAGAAAAATGAGCGGTATCACTTTCACCTGCCATGCAGACCCCACCAGGTGACAGGCCCTTAGTGGAGGCCACAAAAGCCTGATTAGATGATCCCAGTGATTACTGTCATGTCCTCCCTGTGCTTTGCCATTATTGCTTATCATATTTCCCTTTCCCAACAGACTCGCTGGAGAGGGAGTCGGAGCTGTCAGCGTCTGTAAGTATCACCCCCCTTTCACACCCCTTGTGCTGAACCCCCCCCCACCCCGGGGTGCTGGCAGGACCCTAAGGTGGGTTTTCCATCTCCTGCAGCCGTGGTCAGCAGCTCCAGCGGGATGGGCTACGGAGGCAGCAGCCTGGGCATGGGCGGAGGTCTGGGCGGGGGTCTCTGCATGGGAGGAGGCGGCGGCGGCGGCGGCAGCGGCGGTTACAGCATCGGCAGCGGCTTCGGCGGAGGGAGCGGAGGGTTCGGGGGGAGCGGGGGGTTTGGTGGGGGGCTGAGCTATGGTGGAGGCAGCACCTTCAGCTCCGGCAGCAGCCGAGGCATCAGCTCCAGCACGGGAGGCAGCGTGAGGATCGTTTCCAAGACCACCACTAGCAAAAAGTGCATCAGATAAGGATGGAGAGAGCAACAGGGGCCGCCCGGATGCCTGGGTGACGCCGGGTTCCCCGCCTTCCAAAAAGCAAGAGCTGCCCTACGAAATCAACGGTGTAAATAGCTGTGCTAGACCCTCTCCTTCCTCCGTCCTCCAGCTCTGGGGAAGCGGGGGGAGACCAGGACCCTCCCGCAAGAATCTGGAGCATCTTTGGCCAAGGTTGTAACAAGTCACCAACGGGGCCTTGGAGAGCTGTGGTGGCTGCTGGTGGTGGCCCCTTTGGCACAGTCCTTGTCCTTCCCTTGCCCCTCACCTCCCAGTCACACATTTAAACCAAGTGGAAGCATTTTGCTGAACGGGGACAGCCACGCTGGGCCACGCACACACGTTTCACTAACCCTAAACCAAGGGTGACAGCCTCGTGAAACCACAGCCCCGGGTCCTCAGCAATGAGAACACCTCCAAGAGGCTCCAACAGCCTCGGCCACGTGTTACAACCTCCAGATGTTTTGTCTGCAACTCAAGATTTTTTTCAGCCCCTTCTGTTTCCTCAGGCACCTGGGGGAAAGGTTATTGCTTTCTGTGTACATGAATTGCTGCACTGATTTCTAACCCCTTGTCCTCATGGCTACAGCCTCTTCACTTCCAGGCCTTCCATATGTATGGTCCAATAAAGAGCATTTGTCATTTTTAAAATCTGCTGCTTTTTGGCTTTTCTTCTCTGCTGGTCTGGGTAGGGAGGGGTACCCCAGCTCAGAGAGGACTCCCTGTAGGCAGTTCATGAGGAAGGACCATTATTCTGAAGAAAATTCCTCAGTTTTAGGACTCAGGCTGTGGCATGGCTCTGGGACAGGCTGGGGAATGTGGAGAGAAGGGTGGGATGGATGGAGAACTGAGGCACAAGTAGGAAAACAGAGGCAAGCCAAGAGCTGGATGAATCCCACCGCTGTGGTTACGTGCAGAGATGCCCTTCCTGCTCCTCACTGCAGGAGGGAGAAAGAGCCAGGGGATGGGAAAAGGAAGGTGATTCTCTTTAGTTTGGAGAAAAGGAGACTGAGGGGTGACCTCATCAATGTTTTCAAATATGTAAGGGGTGAGTGTCAGGGAGATGGAGTTAGGCTTTTCTCAGTGGTGACCAGTGATAGGACAAGGGGTAATGGGTGTAAATTGGAGCATAGGAGGTTCAAGTTGAATATCAGAAAGAATTTTTTTACTGTAAGGGTGACAGAGCCCTGGAACAGGCTGCCCAGGGGGGTTGTGGAGTCTCCTTCACTGGAGACATTCAAAACCCACCTGGACACGTTCTTAGGGGATGTACTCTAGGGGGCCCTGCTCTGGCAGGGGGGGTTGGACTAGATGATCTTTCGAGGTCCCTTCCAACCCCTAGGATTCTATGATTCTATGATTCTATGATTCTATGATTCTATGATTCTCAAAGGTTTGGCTGGGAATTGTGAGCTGGCACACATGGGGTACAGCTCATCCTGGACATTGATTTACAGGAGGAAATCTTAGGGCAGAAGAGCCCAGCTCTGGCACCAGCACCAGAGCCAGGAGGCAGCAAGAACAGCACCAAACAGGGAGGGGAACAGAGCAGGACAGAGCTTCTGGAGGGAGGGCAGCACCAGCAAGGAGGGGACACAGGTAAAGCTCCAGGGGTCTCCAGGGACACTTTGCACATCAAGGTTTCTCCAACATGTGCAAACACTTCAGAAAACGTCGTGGCTGCTCCTGCTTCGGGGTCCCAGCTTCATTTTGAATGAATCTGAGCACCCAGGTCCCCAATTCCCATCCTGCCTGGGCAGAGATTTCAGAGCTCTGCCTGGGCAGAGGTTTTTGGCCAGGTTCCCACCCTGTTCCTGGGCTCCCTCCTGTGGCTCCACTGCCTTTCCCTGGCTCTTTCTCCCTGCCAGGCACAAATCCTGGCAGCAGTGACTGGAAGCACCATGCAAGGTGGGAACCCCTCTACAAAGGCTGGAGCTGGAGAAAGAACCAAGGATGAGGAAAGGGGCCAGGGCAGGAGAGGAGCAGATCACAACATCACAGAATGGTTTGGGAGGAACCTTTATCATGTAGTCTGATTTCTCTGTCAAGGACAGGGACATGTTCCACTAGACCAGGTTGCTCCCAGACCCATCCAGTTTGGCCTGGAACACTTCCTGGGATGGGTTAGCCACATCTTCTTGGGAAACATGGGCCAGCACCCTCCTCCCAGGGAAGAATTTCTTCATAATGTCTAACCTAAATCTCCCTTCTTCCAGTTTAAAGCCACTCCCCTTCCCTTTGTCACTCCATGCCCTTGTCAAAAGTCCCTCCTGGGCTTTCCTGTAAGCCTACTTCAGGTCCTGGAAGGATGCTATGAAACCTCCCTGGAGCCTTCCCCAGGAAGAGTCTTGGGGACTCCGGGCTGATGGTCCCAGAAGGAGACCACTTGGTGTCCCCTAACCCACTCCTCATCCCCTGCAAACTCCAGCTGGGGGTTCACCCTGGCCAGACTGAGAGGAGAGCAGAGGGGGCCATCCATGTCCACAAGGCAAAGGCTCCTTGTGCAAAGTCTTCTGGCACGCTCACCCTAGGGAAACACCTCCCAGCTCCTGAGTCAACGGGCCCAGGCAACCATCAGGGTGCACAGGGTTGGGCCAGCACCAGAAAACCCAGCCTGGTGTCTCCAGCAGGTGGGGACCCAGAGCAAGAGAAAGGCCCAGTGCTGCCCTGCAAACCCAGAGGTCCCACGGTGGGGTGGGATTCGTACCCTGGAGTCTCCAGTGCATGGGAAGGGGCAAGGGGATGAGGGGTTTGGGAAGTCAGCGCAGCCCCTCTGCACCAGGAGGTTTTGTGAAGGGGTTGGATTTCCTCCACTGAGCAGTTTGCATCAGTCTTCAAGCATCTGACCGTGTTTCTGAGGCTGTTTTAAGGTAGCAGAGTGAAGCTTGCAAAGCAGAGGCCTTGGCGTCCCTTCGGGGCTCTTGTCACTTGACTCTAATTTGTTGGTGTTTTTTTTTTTTAAAAAAAAAAAAAAAAAAAAAATCATTGGAATTGTTAGAAATAAAGGGCTTTGGGGTTGATTCTTAAAGAAGTGGACATGAGGTGTTGCTGTGCCATCAGGTCCAAACACCTGGGCCACCACCAGCATTGGAACCCCCCATGGAACGTGGTTGTGAGCTGCTGTGTACCTGGGCATCCCCACAGCCTCCATCAGTCTGCTGCCCCAGATCCATGTTGGGTCCTTCTCCTGTGGCCTGAGGATGCTACCAAGGCAAAAAAAAAAAAAACAACCCACACAGCATCTCTTGGTCTTGTTTCTGTTCCCATGGGAATTGTTTAAAGAACCCACCCTGGCAGCTCCTCTCTGAGAAAGCAGAAAACAGATGGAAAAAGTAATTTTCTAATGACCTCCTTCTGATTTGCAGGTATCTGCAAAACTCCCATATTCAAGTCAAACTTGACAAGTTATTCTAGCTGGCAACTTACACATTTTGTAAAACTGGTTTTTTTTTGTTTTTTTTTTTTTTAAACCAACATTTAATTTCAGTGTTTTCTCTGGTGATGATACTGACTCTGCAGTGCTGCAGCCCCCTCCCCTTCATATTTCCCAAATGAAACTTTGCAGCTTTTCGACTCAAAAGCAGAATTGTCATCAAAGAAAATTCTTTTGGTTTAATTTGCAAATGGTTTATACCCAGCTTGCAAATGAAATAAGGCATGAAATAGCTGCAGGGAAGGCAACACAGGATGCAGCCAAACCAGCAGCAGGACAATATTCTCAGATTTAAACGGGGCAGTAAGATCCCTTCCAATTGGGCTTTTCACAGACCTCAGCGGGGACCTCTGGGCTCACGTGCATGGTAAATAAACCATCAAATTGGTGCAGCATGACTGGATACACTGCCCAGGACACATGAAGAATCCTTGTTTATCTTACCTGCTTCTGAGAATAGCACAGTGTGGATCCAGCTTGTTTTAATAAAGAGAAATAAAACGTCACACGAGTTCTCCAGCTCTTTGCAAGGGAACTCAAAGCAGGAGCAGTGCCTGATGCAGGATGGAGCTGAGGGACATCACACCCAGGCACAGAACTGACCTGAAATAATGAGGACTTCCAGGACAATGCTTCCAGGACTTGGTTTCCTTTATCTGGAGAAGAGATGTACCCTGGGGCCATGAGGAGGGATGAGATGGGTCAATACTGCTGCAAGAGCCTTCAGTGTTGTTCCTGCTTCCCAGGAGGAGCTTGGTGGAGCTCACAGCCCCTGCAGCCCTACTCAGGGACTCAAGTGAGGCTCAGAAATCTTTACAGTGCAGTTTGGGATGTTCAGGTTCCTTCAGGTACCACCATCCCTGCACCAGTGCTGCATGCAGAACAGGATAAATGAGGTGTCAGCCCACCTCGGGTCAGAGGGGGAAACAAAACCTTCCTGCTCTGCATAAAGCAACAACAGCAATAATGAAGGTGAATTTATTCCAAAAACCTGAGCTGCATCAGTGTCTCTGTGCTAGCCCAGAAAACAATTATCTGGAGAAAGCAGGTCACACCTACACTTCAAAGCCATTCAGTAGTTCTAGCTGACTGCCTCCAGATACTGCTGGGAACAGGCTCAAAGGAGCAACACCCAGCATGGGGCAACATCTATGGGAAAAGTTCTGAGTTCATCCCAATTCATCCCTCCAGGAAATGGGATTCATGGACACTTGCTCAGGAGGTCTCCAAGGTCCCTGTCCCCGTGGCTCGGGGACACTGGGGGTCACTTGGTCATCTGCAGAAGAAGCTCAGGGTAACCAGCAGGACTTCATTAACTTGGGAAGGAATGGTAAATTATGGTCAAAATGAGTAGGGTTTGCATTTAGGTTAGCAGCCCAAATTTAACCCAAAGGCTTTAATTTAAGCAATTAACCTAAATTACAGCCTTGACTTTACTGATAATTAAACTGAGATTAGGTAGCACAGGTGAACCAACTCAAGTTACTGAGACATGCTCTTATTTTACAAATACATACACTTTTTTGCAAACAAATCACATGGAAGCACTTCTAAAAAAACAAAACAAACAAACAAAAAAAAACCCCAGGCTTGTCTGAGAAAGAGCATCCAACATCAACCAAAAGCTCATGGGGTGGATGTTGGGGGGGGAGCAGGGGTGCAGAGAGATGAAGAGGAGGTGATGAAAAGCTGTTGGAAATTTCTCCTGGCTGAGAACACAGAAAACAGCTCAAATTTCTCACTACTGGGGCAGGAGTTGCCTTTCTTGCCCTGATAGAGCCAGAGCTTTCATTCCTCATCCCCAAGGAGAGTTATTACCTCGATAGCAGCATCATGCAGGGACCAGACTCAGCCAAGACTTTACCCCAGGTTCACAGCATGGGATGAAGGGATCTCCTGCTTCTTGGCATGGGGCTGGCACCCGCTGTCACCTTCCCCTTCTGCTCAGCCTGGGGAAACAAGGAAGGGAAGGGAAGGAAAAAAGGGAAGGGAAGAAAAAAAGGGAAGGGAAGAAAAAAAGGGAAGGGAAGAAAAAAAGGGAAGGGAAGAAAAAGGCTTTGGAGCCTGATAACCCTCACAGCTGCCATGGCAGGGGGGATTCTCAGCCAGTGGGACCTGCCCAAACACAGCTCCCTTTGTCTGCTTAGGAGGAAGAACTACAGCTTGAGTGAGCTCAAGAATTATCCTCTGGTGGAGGAGGAAAAGTCTGTATCAGAGGAAGCTATCTGCACGGGAGCAGAGGTTTCATTACATGCCTGGAGCTGCAGGGTGCATGGGAGACACTCCCCCAGGAGCTACCTGGAAACCCTCTGTTTCATCAACAGAGCAGGGTGGGGGCCCCCCTGCCATCACCCCATACCCCAAAACCTGTAGCTACAGCTTCTCATGCTCCCAGTTCTGCCTTTTGTAATTACCTCTCAAATTCTTTCCAGATGAGTGACAACCGCATCACCTCCACCCTAGTGCAAACGTGAAATGGAAAGAAATTAATTTCTTTTTATTTGGTTGGAGGAGCTGTATTATTACTATTATTAACAATGGACTCCAACGCAGTTGATGTATTCTTTAGCCAAAAAAGACCAGTTTCATATGTAAAAGGAGCCTGAGGGGTAAAAGGAAAACACTGACGCATCCCACTGTTAGCAACCATGGGTGGGTTTCATCCTGGCCAACTCCACACACCCTGAGTCGGTCATCTGGTCTATCCAGGGAGGGTTGGAGAAGGTGGAAAGCCATCTTCAGGGGCCTCTCCATCTATTTCCCTTAGGACTGGAGGATCTGCCCTTTGGTCATCTCCACTGCCTCCACAAGAAGACAGAAAAGCTTTCAAACAGTCAGAGCTACAAGAGATGGATGGGACCCCAGGCAGCAGTTCCCAAGGGAGCCACAGGCATTTCAGAAGGCTGGCAACTTGTATTTACATTTGAATATCTTGCTGTTTGGTGCCTGAATCTCATGAATCAAACACTCTGTGTTGGAGAAGTCCATCTCCTGGGTGGAAGTTGTGACATCTGTCAGCTGGTGGGCACAACCCTAGGGCTGATCACAGCATCCACCTTGGGATGCTTGCAATCCACTTGCTTCTGGTTCCCCTGGGTGCCAGTGTGTGGACAGACAGACCCAATGAGACAGCCCTGCCAGGCAAAAACTGCAGGATTAAGCCTTTCCTTACACAATAGGAGCTCAGCCTTGTAAAAGACACTAAGTAATCAACTAATAATTGCTCTGAATTCCTCCCCTGCGTTTAAAAACTCAGATGCGATGCATCCGACTGCAAGCAGCTGGAGGAAGAAGGGGACACAAAGAACTTCTTGGAGCCTGGGTGCCTGGCAAGACAGAGGCAGATGAAGCACAACATCCCTCAATATTACATTAAATATTACATTATTCCTCTCCTGCTGCCTACAGCTGCTCAGAGTCACAGACAGCCAGAGGAAGCTGTTAAGGGGGATGCATTTGTAAATTCACTCTCTTGTATAAATAAATGATAAATAAATGATCATCTTCTCCTCGCCAACCCGAAACCAAATGAGGGCCAGAAGCATCCCTCAAGATGGATTTCCTCCCCCTATTTTTCTATTTGATTTGTTACTCAAACTGCCTGCAATGCTAAATGCAAAGCAAAGGGTTGCAGAGGCAGCTGCAGCTGAGAGAGCAAAGCTCCAGGATGTCTCCCTGAGTGCAGATCTGAGCAGGGGGAACCCTGCAGAGCACCTTCCTAGTGGATTCAAGCAGGCAGGATGAGAGTTTCAGGTGTACAGGGCTGGAAGAGCTGATTAAATCATTGGGAAACAATGTTGTGTTTATAAATGCTGAGTTGGGAACAGCCCTGGAGCACTCAATTTCCATAGAGCCACTGGATTCTAAGCAGTTCCAGGTTTTGTTTTTTTTTTTTTTTTTTTTTTTTTTGGTTTTTTTTTTTTTGGTTTGGTTTGGTTTGGTTTGGTTTTTTGGTTTTTTGGTTTTTTGGTTTTTTGGTTTTTTTTTGTTTTTATTTTGTTTGTTTGTTTATTTGTTTCCCTCCTTAAATACCAAAGTCTTCTGATGTTGTGCTGAGGTACTGGCACAGCTCCTTACGTTACAACTCAATGGCACCTGTCAAAATCCCCACACACGAACCAAAGACCTCATCAAAACATTTTTATTCCTTCATTTTATTTATTTATTTATTTATTTATTTTTTTAGTGAGAGAAGAAGTCTGCAGAAGCAGGATTTTCAAAAGAGATCAGCTCAAGGTTCTGAGCCAACACCATTGTGTTGGGATGGAAGCAAAACTATTTCTGCAGATATATTGGGGAGCAGAGGGGATTATGCAGCACCTGCCACAAAACCCCAGGACAAACCAATTTATTGCCAGGTTTGCTGCACAGCACTGCTCTGCCCAACACAGACCCTGTCTGAACCATCAGGGACTTTTCTAAACCTGGCTGGTGAACACAACAGGAGCAAAAGCAATCCTGAGGGATGAAGTTTTCACAGGAGAGAGGTGTCGAATGACAGGCGTTCTGAACGGTGTTTTCCTCCCTGTGCCCAGGGTGACTCACTGCCATTTTTAAGGGCTTTGATATGGCAAAGAGTCTGGCTGGCTACAAAGACAGGAGAAGGAGACAGTTATTCCCAAACAATGCCCCTGTTGCTCAGAACCTGGCTATATTATTTCAGCAGGGCGTGTGTGAGGAGTGAGTTCACTCTCCAGAATGCTGTCGGACGTGCCAAGCTTAATTAATCAGAAAGCTGATCCACCTCATCAAACCCATCCCAGCCTCATAAATGCATAAAAGGGCTCCCCTGAGCCTGTGGAGAGCACAGGTTCACCTTTCTCCTTTCTCCTCCTACTCCTTGCTCCAGGCCAGCACCTTTCCTCTCCTTTCTTCTCCCTGTAGCATCCATCCCATCCCAAACTCCCAGCCATGTCCCGCCAGTCCACCGTGAGGATTCAGAGGGGCAGAAGTGGCTTCAGTGCTGCTTCTGCCATCGTCCCCAACACCTGCCGTACCAGCTTCAGCTCACGCTCTGTCACCCGGGTTGGAAGCTGCAATGCTGGCAGTGGCTTTGGGAGGCTTGGTGGTGGCTTTGGAAGCAAAAGCCTCTACAATGTCGGTGGATGCAAGAGGATCTCTGTGGCTGGAAGGGGTGGGAGTTTCTATGGATCCGCAGGGTTCGGTGGTGGCCCCGGTAGCGTCTATGGTGGTGGCTTTGGTGTGCCAGCTAACCTGGGCTATGGATATGGTGCCTTTGGTGGGGGCATGGGTGGCCCTGGATTCCCAGCTGGGGGCATCCACGAAGTCTCCGTCAACCAAAGCCTCCTGAAACCTCTCAACTTGGAGATTGACCCCAGCATCCAAAGGATCCGAAAGGAGGAGAAGGATCAAATCAAAACTCTCAATAACAAATTCGCCTCCTTCATTGACAAGGTGAGACATTAGCTTCCCTAAATATCTTGTCCTGATATTTTATTTTTTTTTTTTATGAGAACTCTTTTCTTAGCTGCTGGATGGGCACTGAAGCTGATCAAGAAGGAATAGAAGTAAGGAATGAGGCTGGAAGATGTACCTGCTACATAGTGGTTACTATGAATTAATCACCCAGTATTTGAGGTCCTTCTCATTTGCTGCTCATCTCATAGGCAGCGGGGAAAAAAAAGGAAAAAAAAAAAAAAGCTCTGAAAGTCAACCCTATCCTTCTGGAGATGTTGGGCTCTCTCCATTGAGCATTATAGGAGCCCTGATAGCTTTTTTTTGGGGGGGGGTCAAATGAAATGCAAGCAACACATCTAAAATGACCAAGAAAGGGATCCCACGAATTGGCACCAGAGAGAAGCAAGTTTCTCATTGCTTGAATTTCCTCAAAAGCATTTGAAGCGATCACTGCAACAGTTCCAACACGCTTGGACTGTTAGTTCAAAATAGCAAAATCTGATCTGACATTCTCAGTCCACTTCATTTCCTTGTTAACTGTGTCAGATGCACAAGAGCATCTGCAGCATTTCTGCTCTGCTGGAGCAGCTCCTCTTAGCTTTCAAGGAAAATGCTCCATTCTTTTGGAGTTTTTGTGGGGTAGGGGAGCTACACAGGAGGGAGGGAGAAATGGCACTCGATTGCTGTTTTCTCTGTCAGAGTGCAAGCCCTGCTTTGCTCCTTTATCTGATTCTGCAAGCACTCTTCACACAAAATGCAGGCAAAGTCATGAAGGGGAAGCGTGGTGCAAGAAAATCAGAAATCGTTCCAGAGTTTGTTTGCAATAATGAGCAGGGTCCCCGCAGCTGAACTGCAAATTCCATCTCTCCAGATGGCTCTGAAAACCACCTGGAAAGGGAGCTTCACCTCCTCAGCCAGGACTGAGAGCCCACATTTGCAAGAAAAGCTCTCCAGAATCTGTCTTCTCTCAAAACATCTTCAGGATCTTTCTGCTTTCAGGTCCGGTTCCTCGAGCAACAAAATAAAGTGCTGGAAACCAAGTGGAGCCTGCTCCAGGAGCAGGGGATGAAAACAGTGAAGAACAACCTGGAGCCACTTTTTGAGACTTACATCAACAACCTCAGGATGCAGCTGAACAGTTTGCTGAGCGACAAGGGGAGGCTGGAGGGAGAGCTCGTCAACACCCAGTACCTGGTTGAGGATTTCAAGAAGAAGTAAGTACTGAGCTGGTGTTCTGCTTACCTGGGTAGCTGCAGCCTTTTATCCTTAATCCAGCTGGGGGATCCAGGAGAATCTGGGACAGAGGAATTCCCAACAGTGAAGGCTGTGACATTTTCTTGAGATAAACGGTAATGGAGTAACAGATCCAAACACAACAACATTTAGGGAATAATTTAGAATATGATCAAAGCCTTATTAACTAAATTACCTCCCGAGAAAAAAAAAAAAAAAATTACGTGGCAGGTCTGAGAGTTTCAGGTCAGCACGTTTAATTTGCCTCAGACATGCAGAAGAAGTATGACTAATGGCCAGAAATAAGAAAAAAACCCAAAAAACCCACAAAGAACAGGTTGTTTAAAATGTTTTATGTACTTGTTTTAACTAGTTTAGCCAAGAATCATACTCATGGTCTCTTGTTCAGATTCTCTGTAGGAGAAAAGAACATTTTATGCAAACTGCTTTTTAAGGAAGCTCATTCCAGCAAAGTAAAATCACCTCCATCTGTTACTTGCCTAAACAAATGCTCCTTCTGCCTCCCTCCATCAGGTATGAAGATGAAATCAACAGGCGTACGATTGCAGAGAATGAGTTTGTGACACTCAAGAAGGTGAGAAAAAATTACAGAATCCCATCTGATAACTCTCTTATTGCCCTCAGCCCTGATTCACTCACACTCATACATCTGTCCAGATTCCAAAAGCTTTTTTCTTTTTTTAATGGTTTCTTCCCTGGACTGCTACCTGCAGTTATTGTCACATGGCTGTCCCCAAGTTGCTAATAAGAGTCTCAAACACGAACTAAACCTCTTGTTCTCCAGGATGTGGATGGTTCCTATATGAACAAGGTGGAACTACAAGCCAGGGCAGATGCACTGACTGAAGAAATTAATTTCCTGAGAGCCCTCTATGAAGCAGTGAGTACAAACACCTCCCCAGACCTGGCAGCCCTCACTTAGAGCTTCCCTCCCTCCTTTCCTCCAAAAGCTGATAATTTCTTCCCCCAGGAGATGCTAAACCCTGAGCCTATTTAGAGGCACAACAACCTCCTCAGCTCTTTAGATAGCAATCTGCAGCCTCTCCCAGCTCTGCACCCTCATCTGAAAGGATGAAAAGGTGAAATTCCCTCCCCTCACCCCCCGTGCCCTTTGCAGGAGCTGTCTCAGATGCAGACCCAGATCTCCGACACTTCTGTTGTGCTCACCATGGACAACAACAGAAACCTGGACCTGGACAGCATCATCTCAGAGGTCAAAGCACAGTACGAGGACATTGCCAACAGAAGCCGAGCTGAAGCAGAGTCCTGGTACCAAACCAAGGTGAAGAAACTGGGGGATTTCCCTGCTCTTATCTTCATGTCTTGTCTTGAGCAGAGAACTGACTCTTCCGAGACAAAACCCTCTCAAATATTCTAAAGCAGCTGCTAGTGTGGGCTGGAGGAGGGCTCGAGGATTTCAGGAGCCTGGGTTTCTTCAAACTCAGGGGATGTTACCCAAAGTTGGGTGATTGTTCCTCTCTCTGTGACAGTATGAAGAGCTGCAGGCTACAGCAGGCAGGCACGGGGACGACCTCCGTAACACCAAGCAGGAGATTTCTGAGCTCAACCGCCACGTCCAGCGGCTCCGCTCTGAGATCGACAGCGTGAAGAAACAGGTAAGGGGCAGGAAAACCCCCACACTTTTAACCAATTTACCCCCTGACTGTCAAGGGAGAGGGAGGGAAAACCTCAGAGGCAAGTTCTGCTCATTTTGTCCCCTTTGCTCCCATGGAACTGTCACTGAAACTGGTGAACAAACTGGTGAACAACTGGTGAACAGGTGCTCGAACAACACCTGGTGATTTCAAGGTAGACAAAGAACAAATCTGGGTCTTGTTTGGAGAATCTGACCGTGGGTTTCTTCTCCATAGTGTGCAAGTCTGAAAGCAGCCATTGCTGATGCTGAGGAGCGTGGGGAGATGGCCCTCAAAGATGCCAAAGCCAAACTGGCTGACCTGGAAGATGCTCTACAACAAGCCAAGGCAGACCTGGCCCGGCAGCTCCGGGAGTACCAGGAGCTGATGAACGTCAAGCTGGCCCTGGACATCGAGATCGCAACCTACAGGAAGCTGCTGGAGGGGGAGGAGTGCAGGTGGGTGGGAAACACAACCCTTCCAGTCCTGCTGTTGGATAAGTGAAGCAATGTGAGCACTGGAGGTGCTCAGAAATACTCAACAGGGCATTAGGGGAGGGGGGGAAGATAGTCCCAGCTAACGGCAATAATTATGCTGAGTTCTTGTTTTTCTCTAGGAAATGTGCCCTATTTCTGCCCCCCAGTATAAACAGACATAATTATCTGACCTTGCTGTGTTCTGTCCCCTAACAGGCTGGCTGGAGATGGCGTCCCAGTGAATATCTGTAAGTGGCTAAAATATATTAAATTATCTGCTTGGAGCATCAGTGTCCTTCTGCACTGTGATGCCAGTGCCCAGAGAGACTGAAACCTTTTCCTTCTCCTTTCTGCAGCTGTGACCAGAACAACTGTGGGAACTGGATATGGAGGAGGAAGCAACCTCAACATGGGAGGGGGAATCTGCAATATGGGGAACAGCTTCAACTGTGGAAGTGGTCCTGGGGTTTGCAGCACCAACCTTGGAGGCAGCAGTGGCTCCAGCATGAAGTTCGTCTCGACCTCTTCCACCAGAAGGAGTTACAGAAGCTAAAAGCTTCTTTCCAGAAAAAATCACTTGCCAGAATCTACCTTAGCACTGGTGCTTTACTAAAGCATGGTTGGGGTCAGCAGAATGAGGGCCACCTAAACCCTATGTCTTGTCACACAGGAACCTCACCTTGGGGACTCCCTCCCAGCTGGGTTGTCCAGCACGTGGCGTCTTTGTCACTGAATGCAAGTCCAACTGTTTTAAATTTGCAACTTGCTTTGTTACAGCTCAGCATTTTCTGGCCGGGTTTTGTATATAAAAATGTGTCCCATGACTGTTTGTCTCTCTTCACTTTCTGGTGTTTGTCTAATAAAAATGCATGTGTAATTTATGCTGTTGTGGGGACCTCTTAATTAAAGACATGGAGCAGAATGCAAATGCAGGTAACGAGCACTTTTCCTACAGCCCTGCCCAGTGAAATGTGCAGATTTTTGCTCCTCACCCACAGTTCCTGCACCTCTCCAGTAGCAGCCAAAACACACAGGCACGGTGAGCACCCAAGGGAGGTTTGCTGTTGATTTCCACGTCCTCCCTCCCGTGCAAGTAAAACACCTCAGAGCTAAACACGAAACACAGGGCACGTCAAGGCAGGGGCCAGGCACATGGGAAAAGGTCTAAAATTCATTTACTGTGCAGCTTCCAGGCAATACAACATCCAGCAGGCTGGTTCCCAGGGGGCAGGAGGGGCAGTGCCAAGTGTGTGATGTACCAGCAGAAATGTCTAACAATGGGGAACTAATTACCAGGGGAGGCAGAGCAACCTCCTGACTTGTTCAGGTCTATCAGCCCATCTCAAAACCCTTTCTACTGGGAGCTCTCTTCCCTAAACGGAGGTGCCAGCAGGGCAAACATGAGGGGGTTGAAAGCATTCCCTTCCTGCTTCCCTGCCCACACAGCTTCAGGTGTTTCTCTCAGGTCCTGAAACTCATGTTCCCTCTCCCTTGACTATGAGCAGGGGGAGGATCTGGTCCAAATGCATCCATGTCCTGTGCTGAATTAGATGTTGCTCATCCAATAGCTATAAAAACATCCAAGGATGGGATACCTGTTGAAAAATGAAAGTCTTTGAGAGCCGATGTTCCTTCACATTCCTGGGATACACCGGAGACAAAATGCTGTCTGGAGAAGGTGGAGAAAACCAGAGGAGGTTCAGGAATTTTAGATGTGGTTCTGACTAATCGGGAGAAATTAATTGAGAAGCAAAAGCAGAGCATCCTCTGGCTGAAAGCTACAAAGTGATAGATCATAGAATGGGTTGAGTTGGAAGGGACCTTAAAAATCATCCAGTTCCAACCCCCCTGCATGGGCAGGGACAACTCCAACTTGACTGGGTTCTGAAAGCCCCATCAGACCTGGCCTTGAACACTTCCAGGCATCTCATTGCTGGAAGATGAGTTGAGGAAATAGATGTGATTAGAAAAACATTTCAGTAAGCCTAAGGAATGGCCAGAGAAAGACTGACTCTAAGGAAAAAGCTTGAAAAGATGGACAAAGGGAAGGGAATTGGCAGTGCCTGAGTGATAGTTCCAGTTTCTTGTAATTTTCTAGGATGCTTTGAACTCTCCACGTTCCCCTAAGGAATTCTTCCCCCAGACATGCAGGCTCAGTTATGTGTCTGCTCTGGCTTTCTACTCCTGCTCCACCACCTCTCCCTGCTGAGGACTCCAAGCACTTTCCTGTGAAGGAGCAACATCTACACCATGAACAGCAGCCTGGGCAAGGTGAAGCAATTGTCTTCCTCATTGCTGCCCAGATACACTCTCCAACCAACAAGGATATAAGGGTATATAGCCAAGAGGCACTTCAGACAGATGCCATCCATGGCTTCAACATCTGGGTCACAACACAGCCCTTCATCCAGCAGGTCAAAGGCTGGCACCATAGAATCACAGAATTGGCTGGGTTGGAAGGGACCTCAGAGCTCATCAAGTCCAACCCTTGATCCACTCCCCCCGTGGTTCCCAGCCCATGGCACTGAGTGCCACATCCAGGCTCTTTTGAAATATCTCCAGGGATGGAGAATCCACCCCTTCCCTGGGCAGCCCATTCCAATGGCTGAGCACCCTCTCCAGAAAGAAATTCTTCCTAATATCCAACCTAAACCTCCCCTGGCAGAGCTTCAGCTCTGCCAGGGGAGGTTTAGGTTGGATATTAGGAAAAAATTCTTAAGATCATGGCTTCTTGTCTTACTGATACCTGCCTGGGAGCAGAGCCCGACCCCCCCCTGGCTCCAACCTCCTTTCAGGGAGTTGTAGAGAGTGATGAGGTCTCCCCTGAGCCTCCTCTTCTCCAGCCTCAACACCCCAGCTCCCTCAGCCCTTCCTCACAGGATCTGTGCTCCAGTCCCTTCACCAGCCCAGTTGCCTCCTTTGGACCTGCTCCAGCACCTCAATCTCCTTCCTGAGCTGAGGGGCCCACCAGAATATTTCTTCTACCAGGGTGTCCCTTTCTAAACAAGATCCAAAAAAGCATCCCTGGCAAAGGCTTTGGCATCTCTGGATACGTCACCAAGGTACAGCAGGACTCTGGTTACCACACACACAACCTCCTGCATCCAGTCCTGCTGGAGAAGTTAAAGAGATGCAGGGGTGACCCAAGGATTGAGTTCCAGTGGGAGAGGACAGCCTGGATTAACTCTAGCACAATCCAGATGAGAACTTTGGTCTTAGAGAAATGAATGAGCCAGAATTTGCAGTGTGTGGAGGGAACGGGTAGCTAATTAACACCCATAAAATTTTTATAGAGTTCTTTGGGACAGATGGTTGGTGGCTTAGTCACAGAAGCTCCTTCCTCTTAAAACCGGTGCTTGTTGTAACACAGAGCAGTTAAACACTCCCAGAACTGTTATTTCAGCTTCATTCCAGTGTGTGTGTAATGGAAACATTGGAAGAACAGAGATGGAAATAGACAGGGGGAAAGCAAAAAAGAAAAGAAGAGGAGAGGAGAGGAGAGGAGAGGAGAGGAGAGGAGAGGAGAGGAGAGGAGAGGAGAGGAGAGGAGAGGAGAGGAGAGGAGAGGAGAGGAGAGGAGAGGAGGGAAGGAAGAGAAGAGAAGAGAAGAGAAGAGAAGAGAAGAGAAGAGAAGAGAAGAGAAGAGAAGAGAAGAGAAGAGAAGAGAAGAGAAGAGAAGAGAAGAGAAGAGAGAGAAGAGAAGAGAAGAGAACAGGAAAGAGGAAAGAGGAAAGAGGAGAAAGAGGAAAGAAAAGGAAAGGAAAGGAAAGGAAAGGAGGAGGGAAGGGAAGGGAAGGGAAGGGAAGGGAAGGGAGGGAAGGGAAGGGAAGGGAAGGGAAGGGAAGGGAAGGGAAGGGAAGGAAGGGAAGGGAAGAAGGAAAGGAAAGGAAAGGAAAGGAAAGGAAAGGAAAGGAAAGGAAAGGAAAGGAAAGGAAAGGAAAGGAAAGGAAAGGAAAGGAAAGGAAAGGAAAGGAAAGGAAAGGAAAGGAAAGGAAAGGAAAGGAAAGGAAAGGAAAGGAAAGGAAAGGAAAGGAAAGGAAAGGAAAGGAAAGGAAAGGAAAGGAAAGGAAAGGAAAGGAAAGGAAAGGAAAGGAAAGGAAAGGAAAGGAAAGGAAAGGAAAGGAAAGGAAAGGAAAGGAAAGGAAAGGAAAGGAAAGGAAAGGAAAGGAAAGGAAAGGAAAGGAAAGGAAAGAAAGGAAAGGAAAGGAAAGGAAAGGAAAGGAAAGGAAAGAAAGGAAAGGAAAGGAAAGGAAAGGAAAGGAAAGGAAAGGAAAGGAAAGAAAGGAAAGGAAAGGAAAGGAAAGGAAAGGAAAGGAAAGGAAAGGAAAGGAAGAAAGGAAAGGAAAGGAAAGGAAAGGAAAGGAAAAAGGAAAGGAAAGGGATGGCAGGCATTTGGCAATTACCCCCCTGGGACCTTCTGGTCAAACTCAGCTGACTGCCTGGCGTCCACACGTGAAATGGCAAGCACAAGCATGAACTTGAAAGAGGCCTCTGCAATCTCCTGCTCCTTCCTCACCCCTGCTGGGTCTGCTCAGTGCCTGGGGAATGCTCTGACCTCCCAGCTGCTGCCTCCTCTGAGGGGGGGTGGACATCTCCAAGAGAGACAGTCCTTAGGATGCCCAAAGGGCTGCTGGGTCCAAGAGAAGCCTGTCCATGCCTGGAAGTGACCTTGGAGCATCTTGTCTGCTCTGGGAGAAACACCCATGAGCACAGAGCTACTTCACAGAAAGAGTCAAGGCAGCAGAGAAATTAACTTTTTGACTTTTCTTGGGCATCACATGGAATAAGAGCAGAGGGAGTTGTCTGTGAGCAATGGTGAAGCCAAATCCCAGGCACTGAGTTTCCTTGTGAGTAAGAGATATCAGAGGGGAAAGACAACGAGCGTGGGGAGGGCAGCCTGGGAACAGGCTTCTCACTGCATAGAGACAAGGTAATCCCATGAGTCAGGAAACAGCCCCAAAAATCTGCACAGGTAAAGCCCTGAGAAATTGCCAACTCAGTTTTTGTGTCATCACAGACAACAGTAACTCTCTCCCAGGTCGTATTCTGATATTCCATCTCTTTTTTTATCAGCCTTAACCAGGATGAAATGTAGACACTTTTCTTGGAAAGGAAAGGTCTGAAAATCAAACTGTCTTCCATGTCCTTCCCACTCCCAGCTGGTTTTTACAGCTGATGGTCCAAGAGTTCCACCAAAGCCACATCACCACCCTGGCTTTCCCCCCATCACCTCTTTCTCCTTTCTGTATCAGTTCTGCTTGAGACGATTCCTGTTTGGGCATGAGAGCAAGAGTCCAGAATTTCCAACAAGTTGGAGCTTGAGGTTGCTGATGTCCTGCTGGGGTTTACTTGAAACTTCTGCAGCAGGAAAAGCCAGACCCACACTAACAGTTTTCTCAGGCCACTGCACCATGAAATATTGTGCAAGACAAGGATTGATTCACCCATGAAAGAGATGAGCGAGCGCTTGCCCAACCTGGGGAAGCATCTGCAGAGGTGAAAGGAGGGAGTGGGGAAGCAATGGCTGTGAAAAAGTGTTGAGCAGGCAGTATTTGAGTGTTTTCTCAGATATTTGGACAGACAGATCATGACTGTCACAAAAAAAAAAAAAAAAAAAGAAAAAAAATTGCAACTCCTGCACTCTGGGAGTGCTTCCTGGGTGCTGGTGCTCATGGTGAACTCACCATCTGCTCTGCTGGGTGTGACAAACCCAGTTAATCAGTAAGATGAGCACCACACCGGACCCATCCCCAGATAGGAAGGGTATAAAAAGGCCAGTCCCAGCTTGGGGTAGCACAGCTTCACCTTCCTGCCTTCATCCACTTCCTCCCTGCTTTATTCTTTCTGCCCCTCTCCCAGCAGCTGCCATGTCTCGCCAGTGTGCTGCAAGGCACCAGAGCAAAAGTGGCTTCAGTGCTGCTTCTGCTTTCATCCCAAACGTGAGCAGCATCAGCTTCTGCTCACGTCCTGCATCCCAGGCTGGAAGCTGCAGCCCCGGCGCTGGGTATGGAAAATTTGCTGGAGGTTTTGGGAGCAGAAGCCTCTACAGTCCTGGTGGATGCAAGAGGATTTCTGTGGCTGGAAGGGGCAGTGGCTTCTGTGGACCTGCAGGTTTTGGTGCTGGCACTGGAAACTCCTGTGGTTTTGGTGGTGTCTTTGGGTTCGGTGGTGGCCTGGGTGGCCCTGGGTTCCCTGCTGTCCCTGCTGGGGGAATTCATGAAGTCTCAGTCAACCAGAGCCTTCTGAAGCCTCTTAATCTGGAGATTGACCCCAACATCCAGAATATCCGTAAGGAGGAGAAGAATCAGATTCAGACCCTCAACAATAAATTTGCCTCCTTCATTGACAAGGTGAGACGTAAGATTTCTTGGTTGTTCTGTGCTGATTCTTCAGTGGGGAAGGAAAAACTAGGGCGAGTTATATTATATTATATTATATTATATTATATTATATTATATTACATTACATTACATTACATTACATTACATTATATATTATATTATATTATATTATATTATATTATATTATATTATATTATATACACCAGCAATTTTGCTGCTCTTTTACTGATGTTTCTAGCATCAGCAGCCTGGGAATAAAACCTGGGGGGTTTCATCTTTGGGACCCTTGAATAACACTGATGTGAGAGCACCCAACAGGGGGGAATTGGTGCTACAGGATGTAAGGAGGCAAAGTTTGCAAAAGAGCAGGAACACTGACAGCAGACGTGCAATGCTTGCTTACTTTCTTGTAAAAATTGTCAGCTGTCCCCCAAGGCCTGAGAGCTCCCACCTTTCAGCAACCAAATCCTTGCAGGATTGTACCCTAAGGAAAACCATCCTAAAATCAGTATCTCTGGAACATCTCCTTTCTCGATCCAGGTCCGGTTCCTGGAACAACAAAACAAGGTCCTGGAGACCAAGTGGAGCCTTCTGCAAGAACAGGGGAACAAAACAGTCAGAAACAACATCGAGCCCCTCTTTGAGACCTACATCAACAACCTCAGGAGGCAGCTGAACAGCTTGCTGACAGACAAGGAGAATTTGGGAGGGGAGATGACCAAGGTGCAAAGCCTTGCTGAGGACTTCAAGAACAAGTAAGTCCGTCCACTCGTGGGCTTTCTGGAGAGAAAAACTTTCATCTGTGCAATGAACCAAGGAAAGGCTTTTTTCTGATAGAACCTTCTGAGAAAGGCCCCAGGCTGAGTTTAGCTCAAGACATATTCAGCCTCACTTCCCCATGGCTGAAAAAAGTTGTGGGCAGGGATGGGAGACCAAGGCACAAAACTGTACGTACAAAAAAAAAAGAAAAAAAAAAAAAAAAGAAAAGAAAAGATAACTTCTGGCAGTCACAGACCACCTCTCCGTTTCCACCCCACAGATATGAAGAGGAGATCAACAAGCGCACAGTTGTTGAGAACGAATTTGTGATCCTGAAGAAGGTGGGTGCAGTGCAGTCTGCAGAAACATCCTTCAGCTTTTCCTCTCTGAAAAGCGTTTCATTTTTGTGATGTGTTCCTTCTTCTAGGAGGTGGATGCTGCCTACATGAACAAGACAGAGCTGCAAGCCAGGCTGGACTCCCTTGTGGAGGAGATAGAGTTCCTCAAAGCTGTCTTTGAAGCTGTAAGCACCAGCATTAACTTCCCTCTCCCAGCACCCAAATTCTTTCCCTTCCTTTCCCACTGCAGATTTTCAGGACTGATTAATTTCCACTCTGCTGCAGGAAATAATTCAATGCTTTTTTTTCCTATTCAACAAATGTCTTAACCCTATCTTGGGAAAAAAAATCACTTTGTCCACCCAGGTCTACCCTCTGCCTTGGGGTTTTTTTTTCCTCCCTGTGAGCAATACTCCTGTGACTCACAGGAATTCCCTCTGCCTCTGCAGGAGCTGTCTCAGATGCAGGCTCAGATCTCTGACACCTCTGTCATCCTGACCATGGACAACAACCGTAGCCTGGACATGGACAGCATCATCGCAGAGGTCAGGGCTCAGTACGAGGACATCGCCAACCGGAGCCGGGCAGAGGCTGAGTCCTGGTACCAGTCCAAGGTGAGAGCTTAGGAAGGATTCTGCAATGGGAAAACCACACTCCCTCCCCCAGAATGCCGCAGGGAGCTGAGTCCCACTGGGATTTTTATAACTCCGGATGTTTTCGGATTTAACAATCCTATAAAGTTTGGAAGTGGTGATTTGGGGTTGAGAACAGGCACATCCTTCTGAGTGTCAACACCCACACTCTGCTTGGCTCTAGAACTGGTGTGTTTTACCTTGCCTTCCCTCCCTGTGACAGTACGAAGAGCTGCAGGCTACAGCAGGCAGGCACGGGGACGACCTCCGTGTCACCAAGCAGGAGATTTCTGAGCTCAACCGCCACGTCCAGCGGCTCCGCTCTGAGATCGACAGCGTGAAGAAACAGGTAAGGGGCAGCCTAAACTCATCAGACTCTACTCCTGCTGTGGGCTGACTTCTTGGATGTCCAGCCAACCCTGGGGAATAAAAATAAATGAACCTCAGTGAGCTCTGCTGGATCAGGAATGAATGAATGTGACAGCATTTATCTCAATGCAATAAAATCACTAAGAGCCACTTGATACAGCAGTGGGAAGTCTGAGGAGATGTGAAGAGATGTGGAGTCAGATTAACCTGCCTGGACACGTTCCTAGGGGATGTACTCTAGGTGGCCCTGCTCTGGCAGGGGGGGTTGGACTAGATGATCTTTCGAGGTCCCTTCCAACCCCTAAGATTCTATGATTCTATGATTAAACCCAGGTTGTGACCTGGCTCAGGACATGGATCAATTCAGTGATCATTGAATAAATCATAGAATTCATGGATCAGTTCAATGATCACTGAATTCACTGATCATTAAGACCATGCCTATAGATGTTAACCCATCCTCAGGACATGGATCAGCTCAGTGATCATTAAGGTCATGTCTGTAGCTGTTAACCCATCCACTGCATCAAGCCCAGGCTCTGTGGGCTCTGGGTACTGCTCTGTGCTCAGGGCTGGGAATGCAACCACTGGTTTTTTTCCCCAGTGCACCAGTTTGCAGACAGCCATTGCAGATGCTGAGCAGCGTGGGGAAGTGGCCATCAAGGATGCCAGGGCCAAACTGAGCGAGCTGGAGACAGCCCTGCAAAAGGCCAAGACAGACCTGGCCAGGCAGCTCCGGGAGTACCAGGAGCTGATGAACGTCAAGCTGGCCCTGGACATCGAGATCGCGACCTACAGGAAGCTGCTGGAGGGGGAGGAGAGCAGGTGGGTGAAATTTTGTACCCCTGTTCCACAGAATCAACCATAGAAGCATGGGATGCTGAGTTGGAAGGGACCCATCAGGATCGTGAAGTCCAGCTCCTGTCCCTGGGGAGAGTTTCCAGAGGTGTGATGGAGTTTCAGCTCCTTGCCAAGTTTAGAAGCTGCCCCCATTCAGAGGACACGGGTCCTGTTCAAAGGCAAACAGTTGCCCACAAATTGAGCTGGCTGGGAAGAGGCCTTTGGCACTAAGTTTCCAACATCCACCAAAAATATTCCAAGGAAATTCTCCTGCCTTTTCAACCAGCACCTGTTCACGGGTTCCCCTTGAATTCTCACTGTCTCACTTTGCTCCCTAACAGGCTCTCTGGAGAAGGTGCCAGTGCAGTGAATATCTGTAAGTAATTTTAAAAAATAGTTTTGTGACTTTTATATTCATCTCCCTGCCACTCAGAGCCACTGCTTGTGGATGGCTCTTAAGAGGGTGTTTTGCTCTTGCAGCTGTGACCAGAACCTCTGTCGGATCGAGCTATGGGAGTGGAAACTGCCTCAGCTTTGGAGGCAGCAGTGGTGTTGGAGGTGGGATCTGTGCTGGAGGAATTGGCTTCAGCTCTGGGAGTGGACAAGGCACAGCTGGGTCGTGTGTGACTGGTGGAAGCTGTTCCAGCATGAAATACATCACCACCAGCAGCTCTTCAGCCAAGAGATGCTACTAAATTCTGACAGCAGCACCGTTACCCAGGGGGTGCCAAGTCTCCTGTACTGAGTGCAATCCTTACCCTGTTCTTACCTGTCAAAGATCTGGAAGTCAAAGCTGTCTTTATTTATATAAAACATGTCATGCTCTTGTTTATTCTTTGACTCTCCACACTCCCCATGTCCCAGTGTTTGTCTAATAAAAGGCACGTGGAATGAATTCTGCTGCATCCTCCTCTTAATTCCAAGGACTTTATAGAACCCTGGGGAAAAGAGTGGTTGGCACAGCAGAGTAGAGCTGAAGGTAAAAAAAAAAACAACTGAACACACAAGAGTTGAGACCCTTCCTACCTCTGCTCTCACTGCAATCCCATGGGCACTTCTTGCATCCAACAGGAATACAGCAGCTGGATGTTCCCTTCCCATTTCCGTGAGCAAACTTTTTTATCATCAGTGTCTCCACAGGGTGGGAAAATATCTCCTCTCCTTAGCAGGCAATAAACATCCCTTTATCTTAATATCTCCATTACAGCATCTCAGCATTTTCATGTCACACCCAAACCCTTGTAATCTTTCCAGGTTTTATGTTGATGTAGAGATATGAATCTAGTTTTTTCCCAATAAAACAACTGCATTGGCTCTCGCTGCTTGTATGCACTAACAAAAGGCACTAACAAAATCCTGTCACTGCCATCACACCCAGAATCTTTCTTCATTATTCTTCTTTGGGAAGAATAATGTCCCCAGACAGGCTGCAAGATAGTTAAAGACCCTCTTGGTGAGGAAAGTTTAGCTTCCCCCCTCCAGTCTCCTGAACATGAGGCAAACTACAGAAGCACCAAAGCCCTTACTAAAAAAAGAAAAAATAGTTAAATACTGTGCTGGGGTTGCAGAGCAGATTGCACCTCTGACACAACCCAGCAGAGTGACTGAGGCACCAGTGGTAAATGTGATGTACATTAAGTGCACACTGACTCTAAACCAAAAGTGATAGAACAAACCCCATCTTTTCAGTAACCCTCAAAACCCAAGCACAACGACCTGAAAGGAAATGGCTTGTCCCTTTCAACACCCACCTGGCATCCTCTGGCATCTCTGGGTGCTCTGTTTCCACTGGCACCAGCAGAATTGGCACTGGGTCCATTATTTAAACCCCATCCAGCCTCAAACAGGCACCTGATGGCCTGGACTTTAGCAGTCAGGCTGTTTTCTCTTTGGGGGCTTTTAGCTACCTCATCATTCAGCATCTGGGCTAAACAAAGCATCCAGCCTCATTTTGAGCCAAAAGAAAGGCTCAAATTGTCATCTGAGCCTCCCAAATTGTCATCTGTACCCAAAGCAGCTCTGTGCAGATGGAGCATTGCCTGCAAAGAGGAGGGGTGCAGACCAAGACACCCAACTTCTAGAGCAGGACAGGTCACTCCTACCACAAGGCAGCTGCTAACTGGGGACCAAACTCAGGTGGGGTTTTTTTCAGCAAAGCATTTTCAACATCTCTAGATCCCCTCTTGCAGCAACTTCAGTCCCCTCAGCTTTAAACTAAACGGGCACCAACACCACGAACCAAGTTAAAAGCAACCACAAAGGGAACTTCTGAATGCAAATTCCCCTCCACCCCCCTCTCCCCCTTACCCAGTAATCCCCGTTCTGAAGACTACAGGTTAGAAAATCTTGTTAATTTGGTGAGCCTGAAGGTTGCCAGCCCATTGCCAGCAAGACAAGAGGGCACAAGAGGTCTCAAGTTGTGCCAGGGGAGGTTTAGGTTGGACATTAGAAAGAATTTCTTTACTGAGAGGGTGCTCAGCCATTGGAATGGGCTGCCCAGGGAAGGGGTGGATTCTCCATCCCTGGAGATATTTCAAAAGAGCCTGGATGTGGCACTCAGTGCCATGGGCTGGGAACCACGGGGGGAGTGGAGCAAGGGTTGGACTTGATGAGCGCTGAGGTCCCTCCCCAAATCCTCCAAGAATTCCCAGGCTGGGTGCTGGTCACACCACTCTGTGCCTTGCAGGATTATCCATCTCCATCTCCATCTCTTCTCCTGGTGTTTTTCAGGTCACCCAGCACCAAACCACTCAGGCACCATCTGCCCCCTGGCAGGAGCTCGGGTGCTGCCCAGGAGCAGAAGGGGCTGCACCTTGCACCCTCTGCCTGCACTGCATCACCCGAGGGACTGGGCTCTGCCAGGGGAGGTTTAGGTTGGATATTAGGAAAAAATTCTTTCTGGAGAGGGTGCTCAGGCATTGGAATGGGCTGCCCAGGGAAGGGGTGGATTCTCCATCCCTGGAGATATTTCAAAAGAGCCTGGATGTGGCACTCAGTGCCATGGGCTGGGAACCACGGGGGGAGTGGATCAAGGGTTGGACTTGATGAGCTCTGAGGTCCCTTCCAGCCCAGCCCATTCTATGATTCTGTGATTCTCTATGATTGCAGCCTGGTGATTAATGAGTTGGGAAAGGTGGCCACGTGCCAGCATTACCAAACCCATTGGCTCAGACAACTGAGCTCAGGTCCTCTGTGGACAAGCCCAGCTCTCCAAAAGGATAAAAGAGGACTCCTGGTCCCAACTCCTAAAGATTTCTCCTGATCTGCTGCCTCACCTCATTGTCCTCTGCTCTCACCACCAGCAACTCACTGCAGGGAACTCAGATGGCACCAGGTAAGGAGACCCACTAAGAATTTCACTGCTGCTTCTGCCACTGAAGCAGCTTCAGCTCCATGTCCATGTCCTGCAGCAGTGGTTGGGGCATGGGATGGATCCAGGGTGGTTTTGGCAGCAGGAGCCTTCACAGTCTGGGGGCAAGCAAGAAGATTTCCATGAGTGGGGATTATTGTGCTCCTAGACCAGGATACAGCTACAGGTCAGGTCATGGAGGGTTTGAATACAGAGTTGGTGGAGCTGGGTTTGGGTTTGGAGGAGGATGTGGCCCTGGAGGGATTCAAGGGGCCACAGCCAATCAAAACCACTTGGTACCAACTTGGAGATTGACCCCAAGATGCAGAGAGGAGAAGGACCAGATCAAATCCCTCAACAACAAATTTACCTCTTTGATGACAAGGTAAAACACGTTCCATGCCACCCCACCTGGCATGTTTGTCATTCTCTGGAGAACAGGATCAGGATTGCTCTCAACATTATAAATTTACCTCTAAATCCTTAATGCACAGAGATGAGGATTTTCCCCCCAGCTTTTTACCTCCCTAAGCACAGCTTCATTTTGTCAGAGCTCTGTAGACAATCTGGGCATGGTGTAAATTTGTTTTTCAGGCTTCTTTGCAGTTGAATGTTGCTCCTGCCATGCAAGTCTTGATATCACTGAACTTTCAGTGGCACGTCCAATAAAGCCCATAAAAAAATGACATAAAACCAAAAAACACCTAACATTAGGCCCCCATCTCATGAAAAACAAGGCAGGTTTCAAGGTGATGATCTCAAATGATGTCAATTGCTCTGATGGGTTTCAGGTGCGGTTCCTGGAGCAACAAAATAAAGTCCTGGAGACCAAATGGAGCCTCTTGGAAGACCAAAAAATTGTGAAAAATAACCTTGAACCCCTGTTTGATGCACACATCAGCAACATGAGGAGGCAGCTGGAGGCTCTAGGAGAGGCCAGGCTGTGGCTCAGCTCAGAGCTGAAAGCAATGCAAGATGGGGCTGGAGGCTCCAAGATCAGCTGAGCAAAACACACACTAAAAGAAACCTGTCCAGTTTTACTTCACTCTTATTCCTGGATGAGTTAAAAGACCCAAGACAAGCCCAAAACTTCAGGAAGAACTGAAATGAGGACTCATTTTCCCCTCCTTCGCTGCTGCATAAATGGCAGGAGAAGTTTTCTACCCATTGGGCCACATCCATACCTTTTTTTGCAGGGAGGAGTGATTTTTTTGAAGGCTCTGATGGTCAGACATCCACAGAAGTTTGGGAGCAGCTTCTCGACAGAATATTGCACTTTTCAAGTGTTTTCAGCTCCTGTGTCACTATTTTAATATGGACCAGGATGGAACCTGAATGCCCTGAACACACATTTCCTACTGCTGGGGATTACTTTCCAGAAGAGAAAAACTGTCTAGAAAGAAACATTAATTAGAAGTGTGTGCTTAAGTTTTTTATTTTTTTTCCTCTTCTTTTTTAATTACTATGGTAATTAAATTAATTACTATGGTCCCTTAATATCAATGTATTGGATATTTCTAGCACTTCTGAAAGTCAAGATTTAGCTTCTCCTGCATGGAAAGTCACCAAAATCTTGGGCACAGGTTTCAGCTCAGCTCAGAAGCTCTCCAGGCTGTCAGGAGGAGGTGTTCCCTCTCTCATCCATTCTTGGCACTTTGGAAGAACATCTATCAAGTGCCAGTGTCTGCTACCATGCCCAGGAGGGATACACAATGCTTAATAGACATGAATAAGTAAGGAGCTTAAATTGTCAATCTAGAACCAGAAAAACAAGAGGTGAGAGCTCAGAGCAGGCTGTGATTCACAGCAAGGACACGTGCATTCCACCCAAACCCCTCTGCTCTCCCTTTCTTGGGACATCACCTGGCTGACACTTTCTGCCACCTTTACCAACAGTGCCTCTGGCCCCAGAGTGGCACCAGAAGAGAAATGACTGCCTTGGGGAAGAGAAATCATCATCCAGGCTCTACTTTGAGCCTTCTTTTGTAACAGTTCTCTGTGCCTTCAGAAATGTTTAACAGAAAAAAAAAAAAAAAAAAAAAAAAAAAAATTAAAAAAATCTGCCCTGTGTCAGTTTGGCCATTTGAGTCCTACAAATCAGCCATCCAAATTCTCCTCATTCATTTTAGGAAGGGGACAAATAACATTCTGGCAATAAACACCTTTTTCCATCAGCTAAAGAAGAAAGCTCAAAGAATGGAACTTAGGTGAAACACCCAGATTCCAACACTGGCTCACTGGGTCAGAGAGTGTCCTGCTCCTGTCCTCCCCACAGCTCCCTGGTGAAAGCAATTTTAAATTTTGAAAAGCAAACGTTAGCAGAGTCTGCAGCAACAGAGGTGGCTCAACAGAGAAAAGACCCTTGGGTGCCCCACGAGTTGAGGAAAGAAATACTTTGAGAAGAAAAGGTCTTGTAGAAGAGGTTCAGACCTTGCTTTCATCTGACATAAAGTGGCAATTATTCCTTCTGGCTCTGGGAATCTTTAGACAAAAACCTCAATTATATCACACAGGTGGCTGACAGGGACCATTATCTGGCACCCAGCAAAAGGACATCACTGCTTCTGCCCCCACTTCTTAGGAGTTTGTTCTTATCTTTATTTCTCTTAATCTTTGTGAATTCCAAATGTTCTTCCTAATGCTTTGCTGTCCTGAGTCAAATACTAATCCAGGGGGCAATTAATTAGATTTATGCCAAATTGGTTTTCTTCTCCTACAGGCTCGGAGCTCAGAAACCCCCAAGTCTGTAACAGGCTGGGACTTCATGGAAGTGATTTTAAGGGTTGGATGTTCCTGTTCTGAAGAAATCTTTCAGGCAAGGGCCATGGGAGGCTGATGTTTTATTACAGCTGCACGGACTCCATCCTTTGAACTCCTGACTTTCATCTCCCCCATTGAATCATTTTCTTTCAGCCAGAGCTGCCTTTTATCCTTTCTGATCCAGACCTTGGCTCTCCTTGCCCAGGTTCTTGTCCTGGCCATCCCCAGCCCTCCTGAAGCCACGGCAGAGCTGGCGTCAGAGATCCCATCTCCTCTGACTAACCCAGGTGTGGTGGCCAGGAGCTCAGCTCCACCCAGCCCTCCTGGCCTGAGAAACTTTGCAGAGGACTCCCATTCACTGAGAAAACTTCTAGGAGGAGAAAATGTGCCTCTCGTGAAGGCTCTGCAGCTTTTCTAGGTGGCCTCCACTCACCAGCAAGCCCAAGGGTGCTGTCTTTCTATCTTAATCAGTGAGATATGTAGATATACATATATATATATATATATACATAAAATAATGTTGTATATAATATAGGCACCAACACAGCAAGGACAGCTGTGCATAGCTCAGGAGTTATTTTTGTTGTTTACTCCAAAGATGTGGGCATCAGTGGGGAATGCCCCTGGGAACAGTCTCCTAATCTCTCCCCAAGCATGGGATATATGAAGAGGGGATTTCCATATGCCCACAGTGTCCAGGGCCAGGGCCAGGATGGAATCTCTAGACCCATATTCATTTATTTCCCCTTCCCAACAGGTCTGAAGAGGAAATCAACAAGCACACGAGTGCAGAGGATGAGTTTGTGATGCTGAAGAAGCGGAGGCGCCAACAACAAGGAAGGGACACACTTTTTAAAGGCAAAACCCATTTGAATGCAAATAACCCTTTTTATCCAGCAGTGCCAAGCTGGGCAAAGCACTTAGCAAACGTGGAGTCATCCCTCCTTGAAGCAGAAACACCCAGTTGTGCCAATGTGTCAGTCCTTGGCCATAACTCCTGGTTTCAGGCCCCTCATCCAAAATTCACGTGAGTTCTGGTCCTCCAGGTGCCACCAGATCAGACCTGGGTCATCCCCATAGTGACTCCACCAGACCCTTCTGCAGCCTTCCTTGTATCCATTCCCACAGGTTCCATGGTCCCAGCTGAAGGAGAAGCTGGGAATGGAAATGGGAAACACAATGGAAGACCTCCCACTATTTCAAGCTTTGTCCAAAATTCCTGTCTGAGCTCTGTGCTCACCAACCCTGCTCCTCACTGCTGGGTTTCCTGTCACCAGGGGCTCTGAAGACTCAGCAAATCAGTGTCTCCCACTGCAGAGGAATTTTCTTTTTTTTTGGTTCTCTTTCCCAGTTCCTCCTCCACTGATGTCGTTTCATTCAGCTCTGCCCACACACAAAAACCCAGTCTTCATTTCCCTTAGAAGGAATTGACTCTCCAAAGGATCTAATTCATATAATTTAACCCAAAAGACCACATAATTCAGGTTGCTGTCTCAGCAGCAAAATGTTCTCCTTTCCTCCAGCCAGGGACAGCCTCGAGCAGAGACAGGGGTTAAAACCCAGAAAACAAACAAGAGGAACAGCAAGCTTGGGTAACATGGATTTTACATAAGCTGCAAAACCATCTCTGGCTTAATGCCTTTGTGCTGTTGTTTGGGTTTTGTTTGTTTCTCTTTTTCTGGGGGGAGCAGAGGTGAGGGTTGGAGAATTATGTGCCAGAATGGAACCAATTTGTGTCCTTTCATCTCCTTCTCCCGTTGAGCTTTTTAAAAAAATTTCTTCAGTAAATTGCAATCAAACTTACTGTGAGCAACGTGGTTTGGGTTTTTTTGTTGTTTTGTTTTTTTTTTCTGCAATTACAAAATTAATCTAAAAGTGTAATTTTAGAAGAAGGTTTAGAAGCTCTACCAGGGGCACTTGCTGCCACTCAGGGTCTGCCCATCTCCTTCTTCACATCCTGGTCCAGGAGTGGAGGAGAAACTTTCAGTGTTTTGGGGATGGAGGTCACAGAGCAGCAACACCCAAGGGCTTTGGGAAGTTTCCCAAAACTTTGCACAGGCAAACAGAGCAAGACCAAAAGGTGGGGCTGGTTTCACCAGGCCATGAACACCTACATCCCAACCAGTCCAAGATAAAAACAGACACTTTTGGATCAAATGATCCATTCCCCAGTAACCCCTCCCTCCCTCCCTGGGACCAGAAGTGCCCTTGGCAGGTGGCTGAAGATGCCTGAGATGGCAGGAGAACTCTCAAAGATGTTTTAAAGCCAGGAAAGATGGATCCCACAGGGCAGAGCTAAACTTCTGGAAAGGCTGGTTTCCCCTGTGCGGGGAAAACAGGAGGGATTTTTCTCCATCACCTCCCTGGAATGGCCAACGAAGCTTCCAGGCCAAGTGCTAAACAAGGTTGGGATCCCCAGGCAGTGAGATGCTCCTGAGCTGAGGTTTCTGTTGGGTCAGCAGCTCAAAGCTGGGCTGGCTCAGACAAGCTGGAGGTGCTGAGCTCTGCCCAGGTCTGTAATTAAAAACCCAAGAGCAAGAAACTGAGAAAAGAAGCCAACACGGCTACTTCCATTTCATCAAGATGCCAAGGATCACGTGGAGCAGCTTCTCCCCAGCATCCAGGGCCCAGCTATGAAGGATGCTGAGTTCTCTGAACTCCTCTTAGGCCAAATCCCAAAAAGTCCTTGACACACACAGCTCCCACTCCCCTCTGCCCTGCACCTGTGTTACAACCCCTTTTGATGTTTCAGCAAAGATGGGACTGAAATCCACCCCTTTCATTTTCTAGGCAATGATTTTTCTGTCTTTCCTGCATCTTTGTCACCCTGAGCCCACCTCCTTTGTTGAAAAATAAATAGACAAATACATGAATATAATCCAAGCTGACACTCACAGGAGTTTGCCAAACAATTTCACCAGAAAGCAACAACCAAGCTGAGTTCTCCTGTAAACTTCTCCCCATGTGCTGCAAGAAATAAAGATGAGAAGGAGGCCTAAAGGAGAGGTGGGGAGGGGGATTTTCAGCAGAGAGAGTAGTGCTAGGACAAGGGGTGATGGGTTTAAACTGAAAGAGAGGAGATTTAGGTTAGATATCAGGAAAAAATTCTTCCCCATGAGGGTAGTAAGGCACTGGAATAGGCTGCCTGAGGAAGCTGCTGATGTCCCCTCTCTGGAAGTGTTGAAGGTCAGGATGGAGGAGGCTTTGTGCAACCTGGTCTGGTGGGACCCTCCCCATGCAGAGGGGTTGGATCTTGATCATCTTTAAGGTCCCTCCAGCCCAAACCATTCTGTGATTCTGTGAGGTATGAATCTGACTGCTCTCAGTCACCATCCCCCAGAGAAGGGAAAAAAAACAGAAAAGAAGAGAAAAGAAGGGAAAAGAACAACCTTTTTTTTTTTTTTTTTTTTTTTTTTCTGGCTGGGGCAATGCTCTGAGCTGGCAAATCTTTCACTGTTTTCTCCTGCACCTGACTTCTCTTTGCAGTTACAAACCCAGACACACACTTGCATGGGTCCACCTCCAGTCCCCGAGGGAATTAAATGCCTGTTCTTTAGGCCAAGAAAATTACAGAGGTCAAACAAAAGAAAGGAGTAAATTATAGAATCAGGCTAACAAAAGGAAAAACTCTGGCTAAAGGCCAGTGTAACACCAAACCAAATCAACCCCCATGTTTTGGGTCCTTAGACCATTCCCAAGATTCTAACTCGGGTTCTTCTTTTCCCAGATGTAAAATAAATCAGCGCCCCTTCCTTCTCTCAGTGCCCTGCAGACACCAAAGGATTGGTTCTGTTTCTCTCTTTCATGCTTACTATGAAAAAAGGGAGGCTTGAAAATGCAGTTTTTATGGCACCAGGGATTCCCTCCCATTCAAACAGCAGCACAGCCCATAACTCCTTGGGAGGAAGTCACTGTTGAGTAAGAGACAATTGGGGTGTTCTCAAACCACCTGAACTCATGAACAACTTCTAAGGTGGATTTTGAGGGCTGGTTGTGCAGCCAAAGGCTGTTTTCCTGGGACACAAAAAGGTGAGAGCTGTGGTTCTCTCGCAGAGGGTTTCTGTCCAGGTTAACTCAGGTGCATTGTCTCCTGCTCCTACGTTTTGTGCCTTCCCTCCCCTCCAAGCTGATCCCAACATCTTCCAGTCCCACCACGTCTGCTGCAGAGCTGAGACCACCAGGGGTTCCAGCCCTTGTCTCATGTGGGGGGGTGGTGTGGGGTCACCCAAACTGGGATGGTTTGGCAGCACTGGTGGCAATGAAGCCTTCAAGGCCAGGATAGTGAGCAGGGGTTGTCACCTACAGCAATTTGGCCACAGCCCCTCAAGGAGGCCTTGGGTTACAGAACCCCAGACTGGTTTGGGTTGGAAGGACCTTAAAGCTCATTGGGTTCCAGCCCCCTGGCCATGGGGACACCTCCCACCAGCCCAGGTTGTTCCAAGCCCCATCCAATCTGGCCGGAGACACTGCCAGGGATGGGGCAACCATGGGGCTTGCTAAAAACCATTTGGTATTTTTTGTTTTTTGGTTTGGGTTTTTTTTCTGGGTTTGTTTTTTTTTTTGAGTCAGTTCAACAAGACATTAAATCATCCTTCCCTGTTGCATTGCAGAACCTGCAGCTTTACCCACTGCCCCACTCTCTTTTTGGGCCAGGGTCCCTGCAGCCCATCCTCCTGCATCCCCTGTCCTCAGATTCCTGCTCAGAACTGTGGAGCATTTGGTGCCAAAAGCAGAAAACATTTTTCTGGAGGGCAATGTGGAGAAAAGAGATGCAGACGTCCACAGAGCCACAAAATACAACTCCAGCCTGGACCAACATGGTCTGGCACATGAGGATTGGGGCCAGTCCCAGATCTCCCCATGCCCCATTCCCTTCAGGAGCTCTGGAGCCAAAGTGTCCAAGAGCTCCCAGATCCTAAACCAAAGCTGGTAATTTGGGCTTGCAATTGTCACCAACCACTGAACAGGGAAGGGGAAAGAAACGCAGTAAACAAACCCAAATCACCAGTTTCCAACTTTTCCCACCCTGCCCCAGGAGGACACGTCACCCTCCCACTCAGCGACGCTGTCCCCAGCGCTGTCCCCAACGCTGTCCCCATCCCTCCAAGGACCTGGACAGGGACGTGTGAGCACCCAGGGCTGGAAGAACCCAAGCCCTGACGCTGCAGTGAGGATTGCCCAGCGTAGGAGGTGAAGGACCAAACCCAGCCCTGCCCCAAATCAGGTGGGAACCCAAGCTGAGGGAGGAGGAGATGGCAACTTCCTGAGGATTTGGCCACGAAGTGGCTGCAGAAGTCTCCCAAGCATCTCTTTGAATTTCAACTCATCAGCAGCTGCTCCCTGAGAAATTGCCATGGGGGAAAACACCTGGATCAGCAACCTGCAGGAAAATCACCTTGAGAAATAGATTAGGGCCCAGAGGTGTTTTCCTGGCATTAAAAGACATCACCTTGGTGTAGGCAGTCCCAACAAAACACCATCATTGGCCACCGACTTGGCTTCAAGGCTTTCTTCATTAATTCTCAGGAAATTCACATTTCATAGAATTTATTATCCATTTCTTTGTGGGCTGCCCTAGGTGATCCTGCTTTGGACTCGATGATCTCCAGAGGTCACTTCCAACCCTCACCATTCTGTGGTCACTGATAGTTCTTGTTGAATCACATTCTCCTTCCAAGCTCTTAACTGCAAGCTGAGGTACCAGCAAATCAGGTACCAGCAAACCCAGGGATCTCCTTTGACAGAAAAGCAGTTTACATTTTTAAAGTCTCTGTTCCACTTCACGGGGAAGTTTTTCCCAGGTCTCCCGAAAACAATTCACCCAGCACAACTCCCCTAATTTTTGTTGCTCTTGCACAAGACCTAAATAGAACCTCTCTGACTCAACAGCATTCTCCCAGCCTTTACGGGACAAACGTGCTGCTGCTGTCCCTGCTGGGGAGTACAAAATATGCTAAATAGTTCCCATCCTTTGCATCATAAACATTTTGAGGAAGTTTCATGCAGCCTCACCCTGTTTTCCACACAAATAAAAGGAAGAAGGAGCTCCACAGCAGACAGAGGGAACTGCACCCTGGAATCTACTCCCAGCACGTTGCCTGCACCAGTCCCTCTCTCACCAGCAACCATGTCCTGCTGTCCTGGCAGGAATTCTGGCTCTTCCTCTGTAGCTTTTCCCAGGATTCGAGGTGGTTTCAGCACTGCCTCATGTCACTGGGGGGTTGGCATGGGCTACCACAGCCTAAATAACTTCAGCAGCAGAAGTCTTGATGGTCTGAGATGCTCCAGGCCCAGCACAGCTGCTGGAAAGTGTCCTCCTCTGGGACATGGATTTGGTGCAGCTGGCACTGGGTTCAGCTACAGAGGTTTTGGCTTTGGCTACAGGGTTGGTGGGGTCTCCAGGCCGTGGACCATCACCCCCATCATCATCCATGAGGAGCTGCTGAAACCACTCAGGCTGGAGCTCGATCCTAAGGCTCAGAAGGTGAAGTTCCAAGAGAAGGAGCAGATCAAGACCCTCAACAACAAATTTGCTTCTTTCATTGACAAGGTGAGCCAAGAACCCCTTCCAGGGGTATCCACCATGGAAAAATCCTTGTAGGACAACTCCTGTCAGACACTGAGGGCAAGTTGAGCACCAAGGTGCTTACGAGCCACTGGGGAAGCTCCAGACACCACTGCTTGGGTCTCTATGCCTAGGGAAAAAGTTAAAATCCATTAAATCATCCTCCCGTTCCTTCCCCTTCCTCTTTGCACCTCCCCAGTTCATTGCAAACCTCTCCTTTCCAGAACTCATTTGCTTTTCCTACATTTCCACAAGGATGTCCCAGAAAGAGCCCGTGCACCACTGCTGATGGGAGCAGGAAATGCTGCATTGAGCAAGAGGTTTCAGTGCTGTTACCCTCTTAACCCTCATCTTCTTTCCTATTTTGCTTTCTGGGATCCAGGTCCGACTCCTGGAACAGCAGAACAAGGTGCTGGAGACCAAGTGGAGCTTCCTGCAGGGTCAGAAGCACTGCAAGGATCCCACCAGACCCATGGTGGAGGCTTCTGTTGGAAACCTGAAGAAGCAGCTGGAAGCACTTAGGAAGAGCAGAGCCCAGCTGGAAAGAGACCTGAAAGAGTCAGAGAAGGTTTTGGAAACCAACAAGAAAATGTAAGTGAAAAAAAAAAAAAACCAACAACCAACCAACCTGGGAAATGTGAGTGCAGGTCTCAAAATGTTCAAGATTTGTAAACAGGCAAAGAATGTGAAATTTTTGTGGTAGGAAATGGCTCCCAGAGAACGAGTAGGTAAGTGGAGAGATCTACCATGACCTCAATACACAAAATAAGGTCCCAGTTCAAAGAGATGGAGAAGAACTGAGGATGTTCCTCTTCCAGGTTCTCTTTCTCTCCTTCCTAAATCAAGGAATGATCATTTGGAGCCATTCTGCAGCTATTTGCTGCTGCCAGAGGAAACCAGTTCTGTGCATTTTTAAGGACACAGAAACCTCTGAAAACACATTTGCTTTCCCATGGGGTACAAACCAATCCTTGGAAAATTTGGATCCCTTATAGGCAGTGGCCTGGGCATCGGGAGGGATCGTTTTTCTGTCTCGCCCTCATGACACTGACTGGGTGGGAAAAAAAACAAACTAAGAGGAGGAGGGAAAAAAAAGAAAATAAAATTGTGAGTTTCACTTCCTGAGAGAAAGCCTGTGGAAAGACAAAGAAAGATGCAACTGTGCTGAACTCCAAGAAGGATTTCCCATTTTCCCACACAGGTACAAGGATGAGCACAGCCAAAGGACGTGTGCTGAGAGTGAGGTTATTGCCCTCAAAAAGGTGAGCAAGGGGCTGTGTGTCCTCTCCTCTCCAGGCTCAGGTCTTTGGGGTGCACACAGGGATTTATCTCCCCAAAGCAGAGCATCAGCCAAGTCCAAGCTGGTGCTTGGGTTTTCTTGAACTCCAGCCAGCAGTGAGGGTGTGATGGGAGCTGCTCCCTCACCTCAAGGTTAGCCCTGAGTCTGCTCTCACTTAACAAACTTCCTTCTTCTACCTCCAATGCATCTCCAGGACATGGACTCTTTCTTCTTAACCAAAGCAAAGCTGGAGGCCAAGGTGGAAAGCCTGAAAGAAGAGGTTGAATTCCTGCGAGTGCTCTACAGGGAGGTAAGAACCCTCCCTGCTGCCCCATTGCATTTCCCAGCTGGGTCTGGGGTTGCTTATCCAAAGGGAGAGAGGAGGAGGGAGTGACCCCGGGCAGCTCATGGTTAATGGTGGACTTGGCAATTCATCCTCTGCTTGGTCCAAGGAGAAGAACCAAGGTGCAGAGCATGGGGGAGGCAGCAGCTGGGGGCTGGGGGCACAGAGGGACCCCCCATCTCTGAGCATCTCAGCCCCATCTCATCACCAGGAGGTCCAGCAGCTGCAGGCCCAGATGTGGAACACTTCAGTGGTCATGCAGGTGGACAACAGCCAAAATCTTGGCTTGGATGGGGTCACTGCAGATGTCAGAGCTCAGTACGAGGACATCGCTTGCAGGAGTCGGGCAGAAGCACAGGCATGGTGTGAAAGCAAGGTGAGAAAACCTGGCAGAGGTGGAGGTTGAGTGAGGTTCACTCTTTATACCCAGAGAAACAGCTCCGTCCCCCTCTGATTTAACTCGTGTGTTTTTGGGATACCCGACAACCCCTTTGGGGCTTTTTTAGTTTAAGGAGCTCCAAGTGACCGCAGGCAGAAATGCTGACAGGCTGCAGGATGCAAAACCCAAGATAGCTGAGCTGACAGGGATGGTCCAGAGCCTGAACAGAGAAATCAGGAGCACCAAGGAGCAGGTGAGCAGATCCAGGGCTGGGTGTTTGAGTGTTTGAGCAGGGCATCACCCACCTCAACAAGGCTGCTCACCACCTGGGACTTTGCTGCTCCAGCTGGGGCTCTGCTAAAGCCCAACTCATGCAGTCCCTGAGGACAGAGGTGGTCACAGCATCCCACCCCTGGGAGCACTGAAACTCCACATCCATCTCCCTCAAACCCCTGCCAGCAGGAACCTCGCTCGTGTCCCTCCTACTCCTGAGGCTGAAGGCACCACCAGACCTGAAACCCAT
The DNA here is from genome assembly GCF_036169615.1 of Heliangelus exortis. Taxonomy (NCBI): domain Eukaryota; kingdom Metazoa; phylum Chordata; class Aves; order Apodiformes; family Trochilidae; genus Heliangelus; species Heliangelus exortis. The sequence continues at coordinate 1,814,416 of NC_092452.1, read as the reverse complement.
CTCCTGATGTGGCACCAGGGCTGAAGGTTGCAGGACACAACTAAGAGTGATGATATCTCTCTCCTTGCAGTGCTGCAAGCTCGAAGCTGCTCTGGCCAGCACCGAGCAGCACGGGGAAAAGAGCATCAGGGATGCAAAACACAAACTCTCTGAGCTGGAGGCAGCCCTGCAGCAGACCAAGGCAGAACTGAGCCGGCAGCTCTGTGAGTACCAGGAGCTCATGAGCATCAAGGTAGCTCTGGACATCGAGATCATCACCTACAAGAAGCTGCTGGAGGGAGAGGAGAACAGGTGAGCTGCAGGCAGGGCTGGACCAGCTCCTTTAGGTGCATGGGTGGGAAGGAAAACCAAGTGGATATTCCTACTGCAGAGCTGCCATCCCACACACCAACCACACAGGCACAGAAATAGGGACTTGTTTGGGTTGGAAAAGAACCTGAATATCCAAGATCCACCCATTAATCCAGCACTGCCCAGGCCATCCCCACCCATGGCCCTCAGCACCACAGCTCCAGGGCTTGGAGACCCCTCCAGGGATGATGGGGACCCCACCCCAGGCCCTGACAGCCCTTTTGGGGAGAAATTGTCCCCAAGCTCCAACCTAAACCTCCCCTGGCACAACTTCAGGCCGAAAGTTCCTTTTGTCCCATCCCTTGCTCCTTGGGAGCAGAGCCTGACCCCCCCTGGCTCCAACCTCCTCTCAGGGGGTTGCAGAGAGCCACAAGGTCTCCCCTCAGCCTCCTCTGCTCCAGGATCAGCACCCCCAGAGTCCTCAGATGTTTCTCAAAAGTTCTCCAGACTTTTCTCCATGTTCTCCAGCCCCTTCCCCAGCTCCATTCCCTTCTCTGGACACACTCCATCCCCTCAGTTCCCTTCTTCTCCTGAGAAGCCCAGAACTGACCCCAGGACTGGAGGTGGAGCCTCCCCAGTGGGGACAGGGAGGGACAATCCCTGCTCTGCTCCTCCTGCCCACACCAGTGCTGACACAGTCCTGGTGCAGACTTTTGTTCCTAGCAGTCCTAAACCTGCTGCAAACTCACCCAAACCACCACCCCTGCTGCCTCTGAGCAGTGAGGCTCAGGCCAGGGGGGCTCAGCCTCACTTTTGAAGGGCATCTGGGGACAGATCAGTGATGTGCAGCTTCTCCCCTTCCTCCTCAGGCTCTGTGCAGAAGAAAACTTCCCAGTCACCATCCGTAAGTTGGAGGATTCACCTTCTACCAAACTGGGGCACCTTCTGCCTCTTCCCCAGGGAGTTCCCTGAGCTGAAACTCAGCTTTTTTTCCTGCCTTTTCCAGCTCTCTGCCCTTCCCAGGGAGGTCTCACCTGTGGCCCTGACTTGGGCTTTGCAAGTCTCCATCCACCAGCCAAGAGGAACTGGGGGGGCCCCAGCAGTGGGGGGGTCTGGGGCACATCCAGGAGCTGCAGCAATGGTGCCAGCAGCAGCAGGAGCATCAGGAGCTCTCACCTGGAGGTGGTGTCCATGGCCAGGCCAGCCAGGAGCATCCTGTAAAGAGCTGGAGATGAATGGGCAAGGCTGGAAAGGAAGCACCACAGCCACAGCAGCAGCCCCCAGCCAGGCTGCACCGACCCTGGGGACACAGAAAGCAAAAAGGGTTTTTCTGTGCTTGAGAGTTTTGATATTTTTTATTGGAGAATCTGGGAGCAAGAAGGGCCAAAATTCCCCTCACCACTCCCCATGGTGCAGTTAAACCAAAGTGCCTTTGGTGTAGCTCCCTGCTCTTTCCTCTCCTACAGATTTCAGGATGAAAATGAAATTTTTAATTACAGCTTTAGCCAACCCAGATGTCTGAGCAGCTCCCGAGCTTGGACCAACCAAACTTTATCAGTCAGCTTTTTAGACTGCCCATACACCCCAGTCATGAGCAGGACTCACCCCAAACTGCCCCAAACTGCCATTCCCCTGCACATTGCACTGGTTTCTTTGATTATTTGCCCCAAAACAGATCCCAAAGGCTGTTGGAGGGCACCTTGCTTATTGGATTCTCATTCCCTGGTTTGAAACTGATCCTCAGCTTCCCCTTTTCTTCTGCTCTGGCTCATCTCTTGCCATAAACCCTGCCAGAGGTGGAGGGCCTGGGGACCATTGCCAGGTATGAAAGGTTCTGACCCATCGGGTTTGAGGCACAGAGCTCCTCTGGGACCTTGCTTGATGGATCCAAACCCAACCTTAAAAACATGGAACCAGCATCAGTTGCCTTCCCAGTCATCCAGAACCTCCTAGTTAAGTACATTAACCCTGTCTGAACAACAACAACAAAATAAAAAAGCAGTGACTTATTTCCAACAACCACCTATTTAGTCAGTGGCTTTTATTCTAGGTTTTTTTTATTATTATTCTTTATTATATTATTCTATATTATTTATTTTTATTTTATTCTCCAGCAAGGCAGGAGGAGCAGGTGCTGTCCAGGTGAGATGTCTTCATTAGGACAGGGTGGAGCCCCAAATTATTATTCCCTAAGGAAAAACAACGAAACAAAACCACTGAGAGGGCACTGACAAAGCAGAGATGCTCAGGCAATTTGCATCGAGCCAATGAAACATTTTATTGCTCTCATTGATTCCTAAATCCCCTTTAAACCCATCACTGAGTGCCTCAAGTTGCCTGGGACACCTCAAAGACATCTTTTTTTTTGTTTTTTTGTGTTTTTGTGGGGTTTGTTTTGTTTTGGGTTTTTTTGTTTGGTTTTTTTTTTTGTTTGGCTTTGGGGTTTTTTTGGGTTTTTTTGTTTTTTGTGGGCTTTTTGTTTGGGTTTTTTTTGGTTCATGTTTTGTTTTACTTCTTGCCTCTGACACCAAAGCTGTGAGCTGGGAGTGCCAGGCTGCAGGTGCCACCACCCTGTGCCACCCTGGCCATCCATCACCCCCCCCAAATGCCACAGAGGGGCTCAGCACCACGAAGTGTTGGGCACAGGACCAACAGGGTCTGGGCGTGCACGGGTGGATAAAGCTTCCTAAAAGGCTCTGAGAGCCTTGTCCCCATCCTCATCCTGCAGGAAACTCTTCTCAGTGCCCACAAAACCCCCACCTGGTCCCCTCCCCAGCAGGTGATGCCACACATCTCCAAGGTGGCCCTGCAAGGACACCAGGGCCCCATCAAGCACCAACCACCCCAGGGTGAGCCCTTCCCACCCCATGCTGTCCCAAAAGGAGCAGGAATGAGCTGTCCCCATGCAGCAGGGTCCAGGTTCACCTCTCCAAGCTTTGGTCCTCTGGAACAGAGGAATCTCCTCCATCCTGAGCTCCTCTCTGCTCAGCAGAAGCTGCTTGGGGAGGGGATGCTCTCTGCTGTTTTCAGCCCTGATCAGGGGCTGGGCTGAAGCTGAAGCTTCAGAAAAAGCAAACAAAAAAACCCAAAAGCAGCCCCAGGAACCCCCTGCCCAGACTCAGTGCAAAGCAGGAGGGTAAAATTCACCCAAGAGGGAACAAACCTCAAGGCAGCAAAGTCCAGATCCTGGCTCTGGCCACTGGGAATGCTCCAGGGGACACAGCAGGATGGATCCCAGGGGTCCTGAGCATCCAGGGCAGCCCAGACAAGGAACTCAGCTGGGACTGAAGCAGCTTGCAATAGGGAAACTTTATTAAAGGCCTCATCGTGACAAATCCGGGTGAAAAAAGTGTCAACCAAAGATGTGGCTGCTGGGACATGGGATGCAACAATTCTGTGCAGGTTCTTTCAGGTTTTTACCTTACAATTCCTCCTGCTGCAGGAATCAGCTATTTTCCCTGGCACATTTTGGAAGGGACAAGAAGTTACTGTGATGATGCATCTACAAAATATGGTTTTTTTCCCCTGCTGTGGTGGGATTTCACCAGATAAGCTTTGAAATGGAAGGTGCAGACAGAGGCACTCCAGGAGGGGGGATGTTGCCTCCCACTTTAGTGCTCCTTAAGGATTTTAAGCCTTAAGGTCTGGGCTTCTTCTAAGGAGCAGGAATGGGTGGGGGAGCTTGTGGAGGAGTTACTTTGCTATAAAGAATCTAGAAGCAAATCTGTCTGCATTGCCTTGGTAAGAAATCAGCTTCGTTCAGAGAGCTGTTGGATTCCATTTCTGAGCCCATTTCCAAAGAAAAGAAGAAGCAACCCAAAGCAGTTTCACTATATTCTTTTTGGTATACTTTAAGAAAACAAACCCAGGGTAAAATGCTATCAAGGGTTGGCATTTTCTGAGGAATAAAGGGAATAAAGTCTTCCAAATCATATTAGGGGGAGATCATCTTCTGGTCTCTTTTGTAAAACCACAGCAGAAATGTGGAATAATTTGCCCCTCCAATGATTGCTTTGCCCTTCAAAGGGTGAAATCCCTCCCTGAGCAGGGGATACTGAGCACACAAGTACCAAAAGCATTATCCCACCTGCTTCCCTGGATAAATTTCACCCTACAGGCTTGAGCCTGCTCTCAGTTCCCACTGAGTTCAGCAGCACAGGATCAAGCCTAAGGTGAGATGTGGCAGGGTCAGGGGCTCTGCTGTGTCTTATTACAATTCATTCACCACTGCAGAAAATTTCGCAGCCAATTCCTCTTATAAAAGGCAACAAAAGAAAAAAAAAAAAGTTTTCTTGATCTGGTTTCCCTCCTCCCATCTCCTGGGCTACTGCTGCTCTCCATCCCTGGAGTTACTTCCTGATGCTTCTCCTGGTGGATGAGGTGGTTGTGATGCTGTAGGACTTGGAGCTACCCCCAGAGGAGAAGCTGAGAGCCCCACTGCCCATCCCTGCTCCCAGGCTGAAGCTTCCTCCCATTCCTCCTCCCAGCAATCCACTGGAACTGGTGTAGCCACCTCCAGCACTGGAACTGATCACAGCTGTGGCAGAGAGAAGGAAACCAAACGTAAGCACCAGGGAGCTCAGAACCCTCCCAAAAAGGGGCATTTGAAAATTGCAGCAACCAGATGAAAACTCCCTACAATTTCCTGCAGGACACAGAGCCCAGGATATTGATCTCTTGGTCCATTTTGGCCCAGAGCATTTATTCCCTGTGCTAAGCATGTGAGGGCTGAGCAGCTCAGCTCCTTTCTCCATCACCCAGCCTGGCCCAGGACCCCCCTATAGCACAGAACAACCCTGAATAAACACACTCAGCTCATCTCCTGGTCACCAAAGAGGCTTTGGGCATGTGGTTCACCAGCTACCAGCAGCAATTTGATGGATAAAAAGCAGAGCCACTGGTTTAGAGCATCTCCAAGACACCAGTACCTGCCTGATGTCCAGGCAAGGTGAGCACCCAAAGCTTCCCAAACTGGGAAGATCCCCTGTAATGCCCCCTCTCTGCTACCTTCCAACCCAGGTGTCCCGGTTTGGGTCAGGATAAAGGAGATTTTCTGTCTTGAACTCTTGCTTTGGTGAATAATTTCAGCAGCTGCACTTGCTGAAATTAACAGCCAGTTTCTCAGTCAGTGTCTGCTCCTAGGACTGATCCCACTTGATGTTTAGAGTTACAGCTGGAGACTGCTGTGCAGAGCCAAGGACACTGCTCAGCTCTGAGGAACATTTTGCCCTCCAGAAGGAATAAAGAGGTCCCACCTGCAGCTCCTTTGGGGAGGAACAGACAAGAGAAATGACCAGAATTGACCAAACAGAGGATTCCATCCCATACACCTCATCCTCAGGATAAATTTGAGGCATCACAAGGGTCAAGCCAAGTTTCCAGCTTCCTGCCCTTCCTGCCTTTCCTGCTTCCCTTTCTTCACCCCTTCCCTGTTTCCTTCAGCATCCTGGGAGGATTCCATCCCTTCCTCTGCCTGTGCTCCTGATCTGTGCCAGCCTGAATCTCTGTGTTCCTTCCTCCAGCTCCCAACTGCTCCCAGAATTCCAGCCTGGACTTTCCCAGGGCTGCCCTGCAGCCTCGGTGGCAACGTGAGAGTTATTGGGGGAAGAGGGGGGAAGGAACGTGGTATCAATTTTCCTCTATATTTGTATATATTCAGTAATTTTTCCCATTTATCATTCCTGTTTCATTAAAGCTGTGTAGTTTAGTTTCCAACCCATCAGTCTCTCTCCCTTATTCTCTCTCCTTTCTTTATCAGGGAGGAGAGAGAGGTTAATAGAGAGCAGCTGGTACTTGGTTTAATTGCTGGGCCAGTGTCAAACCCTGACACCAGGCAGTGCCTTTCCTCATTGCTAATTTTTCTCTCCATAATAAAAATGGAAGGAAAAGAAGATAACATTGTCCCAAAGCTAAATTTCATACAGGTGAGGTAGAGCTGAGGTCACCACGGAGCCAAGGGCACCACCAACTTGTTCAGTGGAGGCTCCCAGTGCTAACTGGGATGCAGAAGCTGAGGCAGGGCACTAGGAGGCTCCTGCTCACAGCCTCCTCTGGTCCCCAGCTGCATTTTCAATGGGATTATGGCTTTGTGTAACCAGGATAAATTATAAAATCCACTCACAGATGTTGACGTTACCAACGCCATCGCCAGCCAACCTGTTGGAGAAGAAAAACACAGAGGCAAAAAGGAAGAGGATGAGTTAGACTCTGCATTACTCAGTGTTCCCCCAGGGCCCCAGAGCTGAGGATGAAGACAATGGCAGGGAGTTATTACTCCTGTTGTAAATAATTCAGACAAGATAAGTGTGCCACGCAGAGCTTTGTTCTGGCCCTGCATTTACGAGCTCTGTTATCACCTGGGGGTGGCAGAAAGAGCACAAAGGCTCTGGCTTAATTCCGTGGGGGTTTAAGCCACTTGGAAATTTTCTGCCTATATGATGGAAAACAACTTTTTTTTGCCTTCTTTGCATATTTTCACCAGAAGTATCAAACCTTGCCCAGAACTTGCCAGGTTGGCTCTTCAGCCGAAGCATTTTCAGGACCCCCCAGAAAATCGATTTAAAAAGCAAGGTTTTCTATTCTGGACTCCCACAGAACTGAGTCCTCATAATGTCCCCAAGCAAAGGGAAAAAAAGGGCTGAACCCTCAGGTGAAACCCCCCAGCCTGCACCCACCTGCTCTCCTCCCCCTCCAGCAGCTTCCTGTAGGTTGCAATCTCGATGTCCAGGGCCAGCTTGACGTTCATCAGCTCCTGGTACTCCCGGAGCTGCCGGGCCATGTCCTGCTTGGCTTTTTGCAGAGCTGCTTCCAGCTCCTCCAGCTTTGCCTTGGCATCTTTGAGAGCCAACTCACCCCGTTCCTCAGCCTCAGCAATGGATGCTTCCAACTTGGCTCGCTGCAGGGACAGAGCAGGGAAGAGCATTGGGACCTCGCTCCCCTCCTTGGGAGAGGACGCTGCTGCTGATGGACTTGTGACATCTACTGGCCAGACCATGTCTGTGGAGACATCTGCCCAACTTAGAGCCCTACAACTTCATGCCTACAATTCATTTTTCTATTTTTTTAATTTTTTTTTTTTTTTTTTTTTTTTTTTTTGGCACTCGGCAAGCAGAGGAAGCTCATCTCATCCCAAGACACATTTTCCCAAAGGGGAGGCTCTGTTTCTCTCCACTGGCTGCATTTTTGGAACACTTTCTTCAGGTGATCCCAGCCCACCCACACCACCCACACTGAGATTTAAGACAAGCTCAGGTTTTCTCTCCTGCTGTGCCCCAGAACTTGTTCAGAACCACTTGGTCTCCAGCAAGCTCTGAGCTGAGGCAAGTGTGGACTCGAGCAGACCTGCAGTTACCAAATAATGCAGACCTACCCCAAAAGCATCCCTGTGGGGCCACAACAAGCTGGAAGTCTAACACACCCTAACCCGTGCCCCCTGCACCTCCCCAAAAACCCCATGAGCAGGAAGGGCTCACTGAACACAGAGCTTTTTATTCCCATTCATTATAGGAGGGAGCTGCACGGGGTCAGCCCTTTGCTTGCATGTGTTGAAGCCTCCCTGCCCTGAAACCAAATAAACAGAAATGGATGAATCACAAGGGCTTATCTCCAGCTTTGTGCACCCTGGTTATTATCCAGGTCCAGTTTTCAGCCCCAAACATGGTCTGAGCCACTCACTGGTCTGGCATTCACCACCCATTTTATCAAGAGATATCAGCTCTTGGAGAAAGCAAACAGAGCTCCCATACAGCTAAAAAATTCTTTTCTGTGCCCAAACACTGTGTTCCCTTCTGGAAAAAAAGGAGTGGACAAAGATCCCAAGGGAAGAAGGCACAGGGAATGCCTGTGCCTGGCAAGGAGACCACACGCAGCTTGCCCTTTGGAAGCAGCTCCTCATCACTCCCCTCCTGTGCTCCCAGGTCCCTGGCAGAATTCCCAGTGGGCTGGGAGTGTTCCCAGCTCCTGCCCCACATCCCAGTGCTCCCAGCACAGCTCCTCCCTCCAGCGGAGCCCAGGTTTGGAGGTGATGGGAGCCAGCTGGGAACACCCTGATCCCTGCCACGTGTGCTGCTGCTGCTAAATCCACTGCTCTGCTCCAGAAGGACGAGGGCAGCTCCTCACCTGGGCTTTGGCACCTTCGATTTCCCCCTGCAGCCTCTGGATCATGCGGTTGATCTCGGAGATCTCGTTCTTCGTGTTGCGCAGATCATCCCCGTGCTTCCCCGCAGTCACCTGCAGTGCCTCGTACTGGGACAGAAAAAAAAAACAAAAAAACAAAAAAACCAACCCAAAACAGAGTAAGAGAAAAGGATGGAGCTCGTTCAAATCTTTCCCCTTCTTTTTTTTTTTTTTTTTTCCCATTCTTTACCTTGCTCTGGTACCAGGACTCAGCCTCTGCCCGGCTCCGGTTGGCGATCTCCTCGTACTGAGCCTTGACCTCTGCGATGATGCTGTCCAGGTCCAGGTTTCTGTTGTTATCCATGGACAGCACCACAGAAGTGTCAGAGATCTGGGCCTGCAGCTCATGAAGCTCCTGCCAGTTGTATGAAAAACACCACCATTAATCACTGACTTATAGGGGCTTCTCTTTTGGAAGCCAATTAAAGAAAGAGCCCAAGAAGAAAAAGGAAAGGGAGGCAGATGAGAAGAATTCAATCTAAATAATCATTAATTAGAAGGAAACCAACTGGCTCACATCAACCTTGCAAAGCACAAAGTAAGAAACAGCTGGAATGGGGCTACTTCTTATCACCTGCATTTTGACAGCAAGGTTAATTTACCCCACTCCTGAGATAAGAATCCAGAATGAAATGGGAGCCCAAGGAGCTTCAGCATCAGCTTCATAACAAAGTGAGGGCCAAATTCCAGACCCTCACCCAGGGATGCAACGTGTCCAGTTCAATCAGTCTCTGATTTTGCTAATAATGGGCAAGATAAAGGAGTCTGGGACAAGGAGCTTTCCTTTCTTTCTCTCACACAGCACACACACACCAGCACTACAACTCGAGCTATAATGCACTCCTTTTTCTCGTTTTCATACTAACTCCAGCCAAAAAATAATGTATGTCCTGCAATAAATCCATCTCCCACCCCAGACAGGGAGAAACCCCCATGACAGCTCACACCAGGGGTGCTTCACTAACAGGTTCTGTTGTGCTTATGCAAGGCAAGACTCCAGGTCTCCATCACTCTTCTCATCTCTGGAAGCACCACATGAATTTTCTGTCCCCATCCACTGCTCTTCACCCACTGCAGCAGCCACAAGAAGGAGGAATGACCTTACCGCTTCGTAGAGAGACCTCAGGAAGTTGATCTCATCTGTCAGGGCATCCACCTTGGCCTCCAGCTCCACTTTGTTCATGTAGGCAGCATCCACATCCTAAAAAAGAGTGAGAATCCACTGAGACTGCCGGAACTTTGATGACTAAATCCAGCCAGCCTTTGATGGCTTCAGAAGCAGAGCCCCTCAGGCTCCCCAGCCTGTCTGCCTTCCATGTCCCCCGCCAGCTCCTAAAAATTATCAACCAAACCCCTGGGAGCAGTCCCAGCAAACATCCCTGGCACAGACCTTCTTCAGCACCACGAACTCGTTCTCCGCTGTTGTGCGTTTGTTGATTTCATCTTCATACCTGCCAGAAAACAAAACAAAACAAAAAAAGGGATTGGTGTCAAGTTAGAGCCTGGGTTAAAGGAAAAAACCCACAAGTGACAAGTTGCCCCGATTCCCTTCTCCCTCCTCCCATTTCTTTTCATCCAGCTCAGCACAGCCCTGACCTCTCCAATCAACCTGGCACTGCACAAGAGGTACCAGCTGCATGTCCAGGGTTCTGTTTGGATCAGCTGCTGTCTGAAAGCTATTCTGGTCCACACCACCAAGACCACTCCCCTGGAGAGCACTTCTCACCCAGGCTTTCCCATATTCCTTAAAATTCCCTGCACTTTTCCTCCCTGCTGCTGCTGCTTCACTGCGTGCGCCCTTATTGCAGACACTGGAAATGTGTCGGTCCCCTGTGCTGGTGAGAGCTGGGGGTAATGACCCTGATTCCATGCTTCAAACCAACACAAACTTCTAATATCTGCTCCATTCCTTCTTTATGTGTTCCCCTCCAGCTGTAATGAGTAGATCCTCAGCAGATAAGCATCGTGCTCTACTGACTTCACGGGAGGTTCCCTGGTTTGTACCAGTGCAAGCCTGGCTGAGAGCCAGACACCAGCCTAACTACAGCCACCCTGCTGAATGAACCCAACAGCAAGAAGCTGCTAGAAGAACCCTGAAAGTCATCCAAGGAACAGAGCAGGAACCACTTTCTCTGGCTGTTTTGGATTGACTGTTGCCAGAGTTACCACTCTGTTTATTTGCACACTTCCTTGCATGGCTAACACGGAAATTTGCCTTCCAAAGGGTGAGCTGCTTGACTTTCAGCAGTCTTCATGCACCTCCCCTTCTGGTCCCCACTGAAAAGTTGCCTGTCCACACTGGCAGAAATGGACATTATCCCTTTCAAAGTCAATGAGCTGCATCCATTGGTGCTGCAATTGTAGCACCTGCAAACTCCGTGATAGGCACAGGGGGAATCAGAGTAAAAACACTGAATTATTCTAGAAAAGTTTGCTCAGTTCCTCATTTCCTGGGAGAAGCTCCACTGTGCTGGTCAAGGAATTGACAAATCATTCAATATTCTGCCTGAGCTCCCCAGGGACCTGAGGAACACTGTCACACCTTGGCATGCCCCATACCCAACAGGGATCTCCAGCTGCTCCTGCACACCCTTGCTCTGCACCAAACCCTTGGGCAGGGCAGGTGCCAGGAAAAGGACTGAACCCCATCCCTGGGAGCCACCTGCATGGAAATCCCCTCCTCTAATCCAAAATGTAAATTGAGACTGACTTTGCAAACTGAACACAGGGAAAAGAAGGAACGACACGGGAAGAGCAGTTGTGTGTTGAGTGTTCTGCTTAAAAGATGAAATTTTCTCTGTGTAAATGGGGAGAAGCAGGTTCTAGATTCCAACTGCTACATCCCTCTGCTGCACCAGCATCTTGGGCTCTAAATTCCTGCTTCCCTTCCCCTAGGGCACACAGGGTTTGGTTTTACATGGACCTGTAAGCAGGAGGAACACGGGTGCACACCTTGCACTCATGTAACATGCAACTAAAATCAGGGTTTAATTCCCCTGGGTGCAATCCTGCTCCTTGCTGCTGCTTTGCAGAGGTGAGGGTGCAGGTGGGGATGAGCACAGAGTAGAGAGATACCTGAGCAAGATTTGGGGGCCCTCCTTGGGAATTACTGGCTATTGACTTGCCCTAAACACACCCTGGCTATTACCAGATCTGTTTGCTTTCAGTTCCTGCTTGATCCAGTTTGCCAGCTCCCTCTTTTCTTTCTTTCTTTTCCTTTTTTTTTTTTTTTTTTTTTTTTTTATTATTAAAGGCATTCCCCTGAACAGTTGGGTTGGGCACAGGCAGGGACAAAGGGTACTTTCTTCATGGGACTCCTCCCACACCATACAATTTGGACTGAAAAGTCACTGAAGAATTGCAGGTCAGCTGCTCCATTCCCTACCCAGAAAGCAAGCAGAGCTCACCCACCCCCTGCCAACCTCCTGGGCTTCCTCTGGCCCCCAATGGGCACACCCAACCCTAAGTACAAAGCCAACTCTCAGAGGCCCCAAAGCAAAGCCAGGAGGATGGAGCCACGTGAGAACAAGAGTCCAGGAACAACGAGTGATCCAAGCAAGAAGAATCCAGGCAGATTCCCTGGACTTGACACCTATGCCAGAAAAAAATCTCACTGCCTAGCAGAAAAAGTTGGGGATGTCTCTGCCAAGCTACCGACCAACCTGCCAGCTCGACTACACTGTTAGGAGGGAAGGGGATACTTTACTTGGCTTTGAAATCCTCCACCAGATCCTGCATGTTCTTCAGCTCAGCCTCCAGACGACCTCTGTCACCCAGCAGCCCATCCAGCTGCCTCCTCAGGTTGCTGATGTAGGTCTCAAACATGGGGGCAATGTTACTCTGGGCAGTTTTCTGGTCTTGAAGAAGGCTCCATTTGGTCTCCAGCATTTTGTTTTGCTGCTCCAGGAACCGGACCTGGGAAGCAACCAAGGGGTCATTTTTGGAAGCAGAAGGAAGGGGGAGCTGACACTACAGGGTTTGGATCTCGGGGAGGGACAGGCTGGGGATGGCATCTGAGGAATTCAGCTTGCTCAGGGGAGGATGATAAAGACCATGAGGGAGCAGGGCTGCTCTGGGGCTTGGCTTATGGCTTTAAGGCTTTGTATGAATTAAAGATAAGTGAAAAGATAAGATTCTGCTTGCCTGACACTTGACAGAGCCATCCAGGGGCCTCAAAGTCAGCCAGTTACCCAAACTCCAGGTCTGGATTCCTTGCATTTTGAGAATGCCAGAGCTGAAGTTTACACAGGATCAAGGAGTGCAGGGCAGGAAAGCTGCAAACACCCAGAGCCAGTTCTGATTTATGTAAAGATCTGTTCTGCTGGGACAATTCCTCTGCCCCAGAGGATGGTTGCCTCCTCCCTGAATTTGGTGGCAGTGGGTGCAGATTTGATCTTTAAAGTCTGCACCCACACTAAGCAGCAGCTAAATAAAAGGGGCACAAAGCTGGCCTAAGCAGGGGAAAATCCTTGACTGATGGCAGTGCCAGCAAGGTGTTAATGAGTTACTGGGCTGCAGTCAGCAAACCACACCATGGTTCTGGGGACCTGATCCTGAATCCCTGATCCCGGATCCTGAATCCCCCCCTGGGTTCAGCAAGCTCTGGCTCAGACCTCCTTCTAAGCAGTGTCCACAGAGCTCTCTGCCTTTCCAAAACCTCACCTTGTCGATGAAAGAGGCAAATCTGTTGTTGAGGGTCTTGATCTGCTCCTTCTCCTCCTTGCGCACCTGCTGGATTTTGGGGTCAATCTCCAGGTTCAGGGGTGTCAGGAGGTTCTGGTTGACGGTGACCTCCTGGATGCCCCCGGGGCTGAGCATTCCACCGAATCCCATCCCCCCGGAGCTGTATCCAGCTCGGACGCTGCTGCCTCCGAGGGAAATCCTCTTGTTGGAGGAGCCGAGGTTGTAGAGGCTGGAGCTGCCAAAGCCACCAGCCCTGCCCAGGCTGGCAGCCCCTCCAACCCCACGGCTTGAGGCCACGGTGCTGACCCGCACTTGGCTGAGCCCTGGGATGGCCACAGAACGGGAGCTGAAAGTCACAGAGCGGGACATGGCTGCTCCGAGGGGCTGCTCGGGATCCCCCACCCTTCCAAAAGCTGAGGGAGAAGCTGGGCTGGAGAAGCAGGGAAGTGAGCAGCCTCCTGGCTGCTTCTCCTTTTATCCGTTAGAAAAACTGGGCTTGGCCCAAGGGCAAAAGAGGGATCGTTTTACTGCCTCGGAGAGCTGGGTGTGACTGGCTGCCTTCCCACCCTCCCTGAACCTGCTGGAGAAGGGAAGGGAAGGGAAGGGAAAAAGGGAAGGGAAGGGAAGGGGAAAAGGGAAGGGAAGGGGAAAGAAGGGGAAAGGAAAAAGGGAAGGGAAGGAGAATGGAAAAAGGAAGGGAAAAAGGGAAGGGAACGGGAAAGGAAAATGGGAAGGGAATGGGAAAGGAAAAAGAAAAAGGGAAGGGAAGGGGAAAGGAAAAAGGGAATGGAAGGAAAATGGAAAAGGGGAAGGGAAAAAGGGAAGGGAAGGGGAAGGGAAAAAGAAAAAGAAAGGAAAGGAAGGGGAAAGGATAAAAAGGGAAGGGAAGGGAAGGGAAGGGAAGGGAAGGCAAGGCAAGGCAAGGCAAGGCAAGGCAAGGCAAGGCAAGGCAAGGCAAGGCAAGGCAAGGAAAAGGCCACCAGGGGAGGGACAGGACAGACCTGGTGCCTTTGCCACATGGATTGAATCTGTGATTCCATGTGCAGCCTGGGATCTCCTGGACTCCCTCGGCAGAGACCCAACAGCCTGACCCCCATTTCCTCAAAGGCTGAATGAATGTTGGAATGGGAAGAGGGGGAACACCCGCTGATTTTTAAGCCTGTGGCAGAGCAGGCAGCACCCCTGGCATCACAGAATCATAAAAAAATGGGAGAGCAGGGAGGAGAGAAGGAGCCTGAGCCCAGTGCCAGGTCCAGCCTGGTTTCACCCAACCAGCCCCTGGCTGGGGACACACACGGGTTAGGGACAGGTGGGGACAGGTGAGATGTCACAGCTCTGCCCTCACAGCACGACTCTGTCTGCTCTCTCCTGCTGGTGCTAAAATCAAGTTGATTTCTCTGGCTTGCACCTTGCACTTGGCAGCGCCCAAGGTGCCATTCAAATGAGACAGGACGAGGTTTCTGCCTGAATTTCTGGGCTCCTGTGCAGGAGAGGCAGAGAAAAAAAAAAAAAATAAAATGGTCTCTCTATATTTTCAAATAGCCCTGAAGGGACAGATCTCTTTACTGCTAGGTGATAAAATCTCCATGAGATTTCAAAGCCTGGCCTCAACGTGTCACTCTTCAGCTCTACTCAGGACAGCAAGATAGCACTGGCTGCACTCTCTGGCCACAGCCTGTGACAAATATGAACTTCCTGCTCTGTGGTAAGAACACGAGGTGGCTGGAGGTGCCAGCTACGAAGAGGAAATTCTCTTGTTGTAGGAGGAAAAGGGGGAGATCAAAGGGGGAGATTCCCCCCTTGCCCTACGGGCTGGCTCAGCTTCCACCAGCCAAAAAACTCAGATAACCCATTGAGTGTAAATCAGATTTTTGTGTTAATCACACTCAGCTACACGTGAGCTGGTGGCTGCTGGAGGCAGGTGGGAAATTATTATCTCAGCTGTACACAGGTGGGAGTCCCTCATCCCACGCATGCACAGCAACCTGGCAGAATTCTCCAGTTCCTTTCATAGATCCAGGTCCTCTGAGTCCAGAGAGAGCCAGGCTGCTCTCCTGCCACTCCTCTGGATTCTCTTGAAAAGAGAGAGATGGAATCTGAAAATGTGATTTAGAGTCCAACAGTCAGGCAAGAAAAACTCCCCCCAAAGCAAGCCCTGGGTTTTATCAGGTTTCCTTCCAGCCTCAGCTCCTTTGGATCAGCAGACAGGGATTTTTTTGCACAACACAAGATGCAAACTAGAAAGCAATCCAGGCAGGTAAAACCCAACCCTGCTGCCAGATAAACTCCCATAAACTGTTCCCAGCAGCTTGGGCAGTAAGAGGACGGAATTCACCCTGGTTTCACTATCAGGGGACAGATCTATGAAAAACCATGTAAAAATCTTAATTACTGCCACCCGGCACCACTGATTTTAGGGAAGGACGAGTCTGTCTGGCAGCTCAAGTTGAGGCTTTCCTGCACCATCAGGCAATCAGAGAATGGGCTGGGCTGGAAGGGACCTCAGAGCTCACCAAGTCCAACCCTTGCTCCACTCCCCCCGTGGTTCCCAGCCCATGGCACTGAGTGCCACATCCAGGCTCTTTTGAAATATCTCCAGGGATGGAGAATCCACCCCTTCCCTGGGCAGCCCATTCCAATGCCTGAGCACCCTCTCTGCAAAGAATCCTTTCCTAATATCCAACCTAAACCTCCCCTGGCAGAGCTGAAGCTCTGCCAGGGGAGGTTTAGGTTGGATATTAGGAAAAAATTCTTTAGTCTGTGCCCTCTTATGCTACTGATATCTGCCTGACCCCCCCCCTGGCTCCAACCTCCTTTCAGGGAGTTGGAGAGAGTGATGAGGTCTCCCCTGAGCCTCCTCTTCTCCAGCCTCAACACCCCCAGCTCCCTCAGCCCTTCCTCACAGGAATTCTGCTGGATCCCTTCACCTCCTTTGGGCCTCCATCTCCTTCCTGAATTTCAGGGCTCAGAACTGGACACAGGACTCAAGCTGTGGCCTCCCCAGGGGCAGAATCCCTTCCCTGGGCCTGCTGGCCACACTCTTCCTCATCCAGGATGCCATTGGCCTTCTTGGCCACCAGGGCACACTGCTGGCTCATGGTCACCTTCCAGCTCCCTTTCTGCCACTCTGTGCCCAGCCTGGAGCTCCCCATGGGGTTGTTGTGGCCAAAATTCAGGACCTGGCACTTGGAATGTTGAACCTCATCCCCTTGGGATCATCCCAACTCTCCAACCAGGATTCAGGGAGTTGTAGAGAGTGATGAGGTCTCCCCTGAGCCTCCTCTTCTCCAGCCTCAACACCCCCAGCTCCCTCAGCCCTTCCTCACAGGAATTCTGCTGGATCCCTTCCCCGGCCCAGTTGCCTCCTTTGGAGAGGCTCAGGAAAGGCTCCTTGGCCCCTGCTCCATGTTCCCGCGCTGGGTGGGTTCCTGGCGCTCCCTCCAACCCATCCTGCACGTGAACGGTCCCAGTTTAAACCCAGTTTAAACGATCCCAGTTACCCGTTTCCAGTAAGTTTCAGCCAGAACCGGATCCGGCAACCCAGAGGTGTCGGGGGCAGAGTTTTCCTGTGTTGTTGGGGTTGCCATGGTAACCCAGCATCTTTTCACAACCTCCGGACTCGTAAATTCTTCCAAGCCCACGCAAATGACCCCCGGAGGTTCAGGTTTGGTCACAGAGGAGCCACTGGTTGAGCACCCGCTGGGGGAAGGGAGGAGCTGCCCGTGGTGTCCCGGCCACAGCGGGCACCGGACACCAAGGCTCAGGCAGCTGAGGAGAAAAATCACCAGGGAGAAATCCCTCTATAAACACCTTGGTAAATGCACCAGGCCCTTATTCCTGCCCAGAGAGTGAAGAAACGTAAAAATATATAAATAAAATAAAAATAAAAATTAAAAAATAAAAATTAAAAAATAAAAATTAAAAATATATATATAATTAAAAAATAAAACTAAAAATAAAAGTAAAAATAAAAATAAAAGTAAAAATAAAAATAAAAATATAATTAAAAAATAAAAATAAAAACTAAAAATAAACATAAAAATAAAAATATAATTAAAAAATAAAAATATAATTAAAAAATAAAAAAGAAAAAAAGAAAAATAAACATAAAAATAAAAATAAAAATATAATTAAAAAGATAATTAAAAAATAAAAATAAAAAAATAAAAAAACCATAAAAATAAAAAATATAACTAAAAATAAAAATATAACTAAAGAATAAAAATAAAAATAAAAATAAAAATAAAAATAAAAATATAGCTAAAAATAAAAATATAACTAAAAATAAAAATATAACTAAAGAATAAAAATAAAAATAAAAATAAAAATAAAAATAAAAATATAGCTAAAAATAAAAATATAACTAAAAATAAAAATATAACTAAAGAATAAAAATAAAAATAAAAATAAAAATAAAAATAAAAATATAGCTAAAAATAAAAATATAACTAAAAATAAAAATATAACTAAAGAATAAAAATAAAAATAAAAATAAAAATATAACTAAAAATAAAAATATAACTAAAAAATAAAAATAAAAATTAAAATCAAAAAGATTGAATTACAGAGGAATAAAACCTTGCAAACGAGGAAACTTATGAGTTCAGAACATTTTGTGCTCCGTGTCAGCCTTGTCCCCACTTCTCTCCCTGTCACGGGCTCTCTTGCTGTGTCTTTAAATCGCAAAACCTTTGGGCTGAAGCTCCCTGGGAGAGCCCCGGGGTTTTGTGTTCGCAGAGCGCAGCCCCAGTTCGTGTTTCCTGCTCCCGAGTGCCTGGGCACCGGGTCAGAAATCCACTCGTGTCCTGCGGGGAACGGGGCACGCGTGGGGCTGTCAGAGCTGCTCCGCCCCTGAGCAGCACCCGGAGCACCGCGGCCCGCGGCTCCCCCTCTGCAGGTGCTGGGAGCCTCCTTAAAAAAAATGAATGCCCAGCCTCAGCAATCTTTAATTTTTATTTTTAAATATATATAAATAAAATAAAAGTAAAAGTAAAAATAAAAATAAAAATAATAATAAAAAATATATAAAAATATATGTAATTTAATTTTTTTATTTATTAAAAATGAATGCACATCCTCAGCAATCTTTAGTTTTCTTTTTATTTTTAAATATATATAAATAAAATAAAAGTAAAAATAAAAAAATATAAAAATATATATAATTTAATTTTTTATTTATTAAAAATTAATACACATCCTCAGCAATCTTTAATTTTCTTTTTATTTTCATATATATAATGTAAATATAAGTATAAATATAAATATAAGTATAACTATAACTATAAATATAAATGTAAATATAAGCATAAGTATAACTATAAATATAACTATAAATATAAGTATAAATGTAAATATAACTATATAAATATAAATATAAATACAAATATAAATGTAAATATAACTATAACTAGAAATATAAATATAAATATACATATAAAAATAAAAATAAAAATAAAAATAAAAATAAATATGAATATAAATATAAATATAAATATAAATATAAATATAAATATAAATATAAATATAAATATAAATATAAATATAAATATAAATATAAATATAAATATAAATATAAATAAATTTTTTTTAAAAAATGATTTATTAAAAATAGAGAGACATCCTCAGCAGCTCCTGGGGACACAGAGGTTCCTCCAGAGGCACTGACAGGCCCTGGGGAGCAGTGCTGGGAGGAGGGGGGTGCCCAGCCCCAGGTTTTATGGGATTTTCATCCCTGTTTTCTGCCTCCCTCAGGATTTAAAGCTCCGGATGAGCAGCAGGTGGTGGCTGGGATTTATTCCAGAGGTTGGCACCCAGACAAGAGGAATTCCTCCTAAACTCGGGTCCTTACGTCTCATCCTAAATTATTTATTTGGTGACTTTGGTTCCCTCCCACTCCTCACTTCCAGAGCAGATAAAAGGCTCTCCTGAACCTGAGAGGATCCTGGTGGGATCCTGATAGTATCCTGGTAGGATCTTGGTAGGATCCTGAGAAGATCCTGAAAGGATCCTGGTGGCATCCTGGTAGGATCTTGGTAGGATCCTGATAGTATCCTGGTAGGATCTTGGTGGGATCTTGGTAGGATCCTGAAAGGATCCTGAGAGGATCCTGGTGGCATCCTGGTAGGTTCTTGGTAGGATCCTGGTAGGATCTTGGTAGGATCTTGGTAGGATCTTGGTAGGATCTTGATAGGATCCTGGTGGGATCCTGATAGTATCCTGGTAGGATCTTGGTAGGATCTTGGTAGGATCCTGAGAGGATCCTGAAAGGATCCTGGTGGCATCCTGGTAGGATCTTGGTAGGATCCTGGTAGGATCTTGGTAGGATCCTGGTGGGATCCTGATAGTATCCTGGTAGGATCTTGGTAGGATCTTGGTAGGATCCTGGTAGCATCCTGGTGGGATCTTGGTAGGATCCTGAGAGGATCCTGGTAGCATCCTGATAGTATCCTGGTAGGATCTTGGTAGGATCCTGGTAGCATCCTGGTGGGATCTTGGTAGGATCCTGAGAGGATCCTGGTAGGATCTTGGTAGGATCCTGAGAAGATCCTGAAAGGATCCTGGTGGCATCCTGGTAGGATCTTGGTAGGATCCTGATAGTATCCTGGTAGGATCTTGGTAGGATCCTGGGAGGATCCTGCAGGGATTCCCCAATTCCCGTTGAGTCACCACCCTCTGGGTCTCACACTGAGTAAACTGAACAAGCTGAAATCCTCATTTTTTTGGTAAACAAGAGGTTTTTCTGAGGCCCTGACATCCCTCTGGTGCCCTCTCCCTGCTCCAGTGCCCCTGGCACACTCCTCACCATTGTTCACCCTGCAGTTCTGGCACTTTTACACCTGGAAACCTCATTCTGCTCCTGACTCCTGGAACAGCCTCGGGTCTCGGTGCTGGTGGGATGGGGCTCACCTAAAATATTCAGTTTTCCAGCCACACCCTTCCTCCTGCAGCTGAGCAGAGCAGGCTTGGGATTAAAGGGGACATCAGGGACATCAGGGATGCCTGGGGTGACAGAGCAGCTCCAGGATAAGGAGAAGGCTCCCTCCAGGATGAGGAGAAGGCTTCCTCCAGGATGAGGAGAAGGCTCCCTCCAGGATAAGGAGAAGGCTCCCTCCAGGATAAGGAGAAGGCTCCCTCCAGGATAAGGAGAAGGCTCCCTCCAGGATAAGGAAAAGGCTCCCTCCAGGATGAGGAGAAGGCTCCCTCCAGGATAAGGAGAAGGCTCCTCCAGGATGAGGAGAAGGCTCCCTCCAGGAGCATCCTCTCTCGCCTTTCCTCCTCCTTTTGCCTCTTTGCTGAGGCTGGGAAGCCCTTGGCTCAGCTCCTTGCTGTGGAATCCATCCCTGAGAACACCTCCCCAGGCTCAGGGTTCCCCACGCCTCTTCTCTCAGCTGAAACCCCCCCAGAAAAGAGCATCGGTCCCAAGGGGCTCAGGAAACAGCAGGAAACACCTCGCCAGCACCTGCAGAGCAACTGGGACCCCCCCCCAGACACACACCAAGGAGTCGCTGCTGCTGGAGTCCCCCCCATGCCAGAATTTTCCAGGTGCTCAGCACAGCCCCATGGATGGATTCCCATGGATGGATTCCCATGGATGGAGACACAGGGATCCTTCCCAGGTGCTCAGCACAGCCCCATGGATGGATTCCCATGGATGGAGATCCAGGGATCCTTCCCAGGTGCTCAGCACAACCTCACAGATGGATTCCCATGGATGGATTCCCATGGATGGATTCCCAAGGATGGAGATGCAGGGATCCTTCCCAGGTGCTCAACACAGCCCCATGGATGGATTCCCATGGGTGGATTCCCATGGATGGATTCTCATGGATGGATTCTCATGGATGGAGACACAGGGAACCTTCCCAGGTGCTCAGCACAACCTCACAGATGGATTCCCATGGATGGATTCCCATGGATGGATTCCCATGGGTGGATTCCCATGGATGGATTCCCGTGGATGGATTCCCAAGGATGGAGACCCAGGGATCCTTCCCAGGTGCTCAGCACAGCCCCATGGATGGATTCCCATGGATGAAGATCCAGGGATCCTTCCCAGGTGCTCAGCAGCAAAGCTCTCCATGCCTGACCCGTGGTGGAACCATCCCAGCTCTGGTCTTTCTTCTCCTTCAGCCTATTTCACAAGCACCAAAGGCTGTTTTCTTTCCCCTCTCCTCCAAATTACACCACCTTATGATCAGAAGAAATCATGAAGGAGCAACTATAAATATAGTTATAATTATGTATAATCATAATTACACAGATAATTTTTACATGAAAGGCGAGAGTCACTCCTACAGCTAAAGCCTTGAGGAAAAACAAACAAACAAAGGAAAACACCACAGTTCTCAGAGCAGGGGTGAAACTGCCAAGGCTCAGTTTTTCTGGAAAGGGCACATCACAGAAAGGGATGGAGAACAATGTTCTGTCCTCCTAAAATCCCACCTGACTTCTGAGTCCTGCCTGCTGAGGCTGTTGCTTTGTTCCAGTCCCTAACAACTGCTCTGATCTAATCCCTGGGGATACTCACAGGGTCCAGAGCAGGCAAACCAGGGCAGATCAGAGTCCACCTGTCTGAAGCCAGCAATACGTGTTGGACAGCCCTAAAACACAGTCAGCCTTCCCCTGGCCATATTCCCCTGTCCATATTCCCCTGGCCATATTCCTCTGGCCATATTCCTCTGACCATATCCCTCTGACCATATTCCCCTGGCCATATTCCTGTGGCCATAGTCCCCTGGCCATATTCCCCTGGCCATATTCCTCTGACCATATTCCCCTGTCTATATTCCCCTGACCATATTCCCCTGACCATATTCCTCTGACCATATTCCCCTGGCCATATTCCTCTGACCATATTCCCCTGGCCATATTCCCCTGACCATATTCCCCTGGCCATATTCCTCTGGCCATATTCCCCTGGCCATATTCCCCTGACCATATTCCCCTGGCCATATTCCTCTGGCCATATTCCCCTGACCATATTCCCCTGACCATATTCCCCTGGCCATATTCCTCTGACCATATTCCCCTGGCCATATTCCCCTGACCATATTCCCCTGGCCATATTCCCCTGGCCATATTCCCCTGACCATATTCCCCTGGCCATATTACCCTGGCCATATTCCCCTGGCCATATTACCCTGGCCATATTCCCCTGACCATATTCCCCTGGCCATATTACCCTGGCCATATTCCCCTGGCCATATTCCCCCATCCCACAGTGGTTTAACACTTCTGAAGCTGAAGGTTTCACCCTGACCAACATATTTAACCACTGCTGGTCCTCTCTCCCAGTTCTTGGTCCACTCCTTGGTTAAGCTCATCCCTACTCGGTGCAGCCCGAGGTAATGAGATTGCAGGTGCCAAGTCCTTGTTTTAATTAACTCATTGCAAACGAACGTGTCCCATTCCCAGCAGATGGGAACCTGAGGTCACTTCACTCACCAGTTTCTAGGAGCTGAAAGAAAACTTGTGGAGCAGCACTCAGCATTATTAAAGGATAACACCACAAAGTGAGTGGAGCAAGGAATCTCTCCTTCTCCTTCTTATAAAATCCAGTTTCATCTGATCCAGCTTGGGCAGAGCCCATGGGGTGATGCCACTTGACACCAACTGATCCTCCATCTCCCAGGAAGTTCTTGCTTCCCCCATAATACTCAGGATCCACCACGGCAGCCATCCCGATTCACCCGTGTTTGTACAGCCCTTGGCACAACGTAATTGTGGACAACAAGTGGGTTTCTTAATAGCTACCACAGGAAAAACAACACCTTCCTCCTGGTGACTGCACGGGAACAAAGCTGCTCCGCACCCTCCGGCCCCGGTTAGGAATTCCAAGCTCTTTTGCAAAAATCAAAGTTGTCCAAACAGATCTGTTGCCCAAGAAATGCTCCTGAGAAAAGGAAAACAACGAAGAAAAACACAGAAACTGCATGGGGTGGTTTGGAGATAAACTGTCCTGTGGGCAGGGAGGCCACGGAAGGGGCAGGAGTAAAAAAGGAGTAAAAAAACTCCTGTCAGGTCCCTTCACACGGAGCAGGGGGTCCCAGCCATGGCTGCAAATATTCACTTGACTGGATTACAAAAACTCCATCAGATTAAAAGCAAAACTGTGCTCCTGCTCCAGAGGAGTTGTACCTGGCTACCTGGTACCAGCCAGGACTTCCAGAGATGGTTTCTTCTTGACAAGCACTGGGACATCCACAGCAGGAGTGTTTTTCTTGTGCAGCTGCAGGAATTTTAATGCCTTCAACTTGTAAAAATGGAATTTTATAGGATTGACCCCAAACAGCTCAACCTCTGAACACGCAGTCAATTTCTGGGAGGCAAAGACACGGAAAAGCAAAGGCAGGAGGGCTAAACCAAAGAGGCACAGAACCTCTCCCAGATGAGTCAGATTCAGAGGATGAGAAGATGAAAAAAAGAACTCAAACAATTAATCTGTTATGAGCATTTTATTAGGGCTGTAATCACCAGCCTGAGATGGTTATCTCTGCTTACAAGAGGGGCCAGTCCAGCTCTTGGGGAGACAAGAGGTTTTTTTTCCTTACAACAGCAAACACAGAAAACACAGAACCAAGGACAACCGTGCTCCCCAGACCTGACCTCCAGCACTCCCCACCTGTCTGCTGTCTCACCAGCCAGATATTTATTTTATCTCAACACTGATATCTCAGCCAGCAGACACCCTGCTCCAGCTTTTAACCCAAATACGACGGAGCTGGCGGCTTCCAAATGAAAGGCAACAGGAAGGTGGTGCAGCCCCTCCCTTTCTTCTGCTCTTCCCCTGGCTTTGGACTCAGTCTCAGGCTTTACAGGATGAGCAAAGGGCAACATTGCAGCCTTGGACCCGCTGGGGAGCCAAGCCCGGGGTGCTGATGGCAGCAGAGGGTGTGGTTGGGCTGCGTCAGGCCCCATCGTAATCAATACATTCAATTATGATAATAATCATCATAATTACCTTGTACCTGCCCACATGGCCTATGACATGAATGACTCTTCCCAGGGCAATGGGAGGGGAGGGAGGAGCAGGTCCAGGCTGCAGCTGAGGCTCCCCAAGGTCAGGTCTGCTGCTCAGAGGAGCCTCCTCCATCCTCAGCACCCAGCAACCTCCTTCATCCCCAGCACCCAACAGCTCCCTCAATCCTCAGCACCCAACAGCTCCCTCCCTGCCCCTGCCAGCACCCAGCAGCCTCCTCCATCCCCAGCACCCAACAGCCCCCTCCATCCCCAGCACCCAACAACCTCCTCCATCCCCAGCACCCAGCAGCCTCCTCCATCCCCAGCACCCAACAGCCTCCTTCATCCCCAGCACCCAACAGCCTCCTTCATCCCCAGCACCCAACAGCCCCCTCCATCCCCAGCACCCAGCAGCCTCCTCCATCCCCAGCACCCAACAACCTCCTCCATCCCCAGCACCCAGCAGCCTCCTTCATCCCCAGCACCCAACAGCCTCCTTCATCCCCAGCACCCAACAGCCTCCTTCATCCCCAGCACCCAACAGCCCCCTCCATCCCCAGCACCCAGCAGCCTCCTCCATCCCCAGCACCCAACAGCCCCCTCCATCCCCAGCACCCAACAGCCCCCTCCATCCTCAGCACCCAACAGCCTCCTCCATCCCCAGCACCCAGCAGCCCCCTCCATCCTCAGCACCCAACAGCCTCCTCCATCCTCAGCACCCAACAACCTCCTCCATCCCCAGCACCCAACAGCCTCCTCCATCCCCAGCACCCAACAGCCCCCTCCATCGCCAGCACCCAACAGCTCCCTCCATCCCCAGCACCCAGCAGCTCCCTCCCTGCCCCTGCCAGCACCCCAAAGCCACTTCCAGCTCTCAGCACTTTTCCACGAGGACAGTGTGGGAGGAGAGAGGCTTGGCAGGAGAAGAAGGGGGAAAATAGTGCCAAGAGCAAGAGCAGCTCTTTAGGGTGCTGAGGATGTTTCCTTCCCATGTGCTGGGGGCTCAACTCCCACATCCCCCCAGTGCCAGGGAAGAACTTCCCTGGGGATGAAGGGAGCTCTGGGGGGGACTCTGAGCTCCCAATCTTCACCGGGCGTGCACGGGGCGTGGAGCAGTCGTGCAGAATTTGACCCCGGGAGTTGAAAACGGGGATGAATCAGCTCTGGGAGCAGATTGAAGAGGGATTACCCGCTCGCTCCTGGGCTCGGCGTGGCCCCGACACACGCACACACGTGGGGTTGCACGGGGCTCTCACACCCGCAGAGGCGGCCGCGTCATCTCCAGCCTCCCGAGGCCCAGAGGGAAAAGGAAGGGAAAAGGAGATTCCTCCCCCTGCCTCAAGGTGCTGAGTTGGGCCCCGTGCCCGCGCCGCACGCGCTCTGCAAACTTTCCAAACCTGCTGAGCTGCTGCAGGGCACGGGCTCTGGTGCCAAAGTTGCCCTCCCAGATGCACCCGGGTGGCGAGCGGCTCCCAGGAGGCTCCCAGGAGCCACCCATCTGCTGGGATGTGGGAGGACACGAAGGCTCGGGCTCCACTATTGCTCCATCAGAATCCTTTATGGTGTTCATGCAGAATCCGAAATCAAAATGAAAAAAAAAACAAACCCCAAAACAACAACAAAAAAAGCCCCTGTGGTGTGGCTCGCTACTCATTTATAGACCCCCCCGATATCTACTGATTGATTTAGGGTTTTGTTGGCTACATTCCCAAAAGTGCTTTACTCTAACATAAAAATCTCATCCAATCGTTCCCACAGTTTGCAGCTTCTCATAGCTCAGAACATTTTCCAGGGGCCAAGATCCTCCAAGAATTCCCAGGCTGGGTGCTGGTCACACCACTCTGTGCCTTGCAGGATTATCCATCTCCATCTCCATCTCTTCTCCTGGTGTTTTTCAGGTCACCCAGCACCAAACCACTCAGGCACCATCTGCCCCCTGGCAGGAGCTCGGGTGCTGCCCAGGAGCAGAAGGGGCTGCACCTTGCACCCTCTGCCTGCACTGCATCACCCGAGGGCTTGGGCTCTGCCAGGGGAGGTTTAGGTTGGATATTAGGAAAAAATTCTTTCTGGAGAGGGTGCTCAGGCACCCTGGAATGGGCTGCCCAGGGAAGGGGTGGATTCTCCATCCCTGGAGATATTTCAAAAGAGCCTGGGCTGGGAACCACAGGGGGAGTGGAGCAAGGGTTGGGTTTGATCATCCCAGAACTCCTTTCCAACCCAGATGATTCCGTGACCACAATCCACTCCAGGAAAGCTGTGGGGAGGGGTGGGCTCGCTCTGAGTTTATTCCAGAGAGGTGTTGGTGGCACAAGGTGAGGAGAGGGAGACTGAGCTCCAGTTCCATCAGGCGGCCAGGAAAAAGAAACAAATCCAGACCTTCTGCCTGAGAGTTGGGGCATGTGGCTCCTGAAAAGAGCAGGCAGAATCAAGGGAGGGGGCAAAGGGCACTGGTTCTCCAGCACAAGGAGCTCCCACCTTGATCTCAGTGGGATCCTACAGCAAATTGTCCCTCAGTTTATCCAAACACAGCTGCTGCATCGGCAGTGACACCATCCCCAGTCCCATCCCCACCCTCACCATCCCCCTGGCTCCCACCTTGTGGCTCCCACCTGATGACAAATGCAGCAGGAGCCCAAATCACTGCCTTCAGAGAGGAAAAACACACCCAAGGACATCTCACCTCATGTGCCAGCCCTTCCATTTCTGGGCTCAGGCTGATTTTTAGGAGAGAAACCACTGCAGGCTTGGCCCGATCTGATCAGCCACCAATCCCCACCTTGGGGCAAAGTGATCTGTTTCTGTGATTCCCAATGCAGTGACCATCTCCTAAACTATCACTTTGATGTCTTAGGCATCCCTCCCAAAATAAAAATAAATAAATTTAAAAAAAAAGAAAAAAAATCCCAGTGTGTTTTAGCCTCAGAACTTGCATGTTGCAAGACAAGCAGATGGCCTCATAAATATCCATACAAGCTTATTAAGAGCTGAAGGTTTGCAGAACCCACTGAAAGACAATACCTCATTATTTATGCTGCAAACCCTGTGAGAATGACACACAATGCAGAAACAAAATGCCTAATTAAAAGTGACACAAGAGCACAGAACCAGATTGTAATCAGAGTGGTGGATACTGGGTGCTGTCTGAAAGGAATGAAGTCATCTGCTCAAGTGTGGATTGAGAAACACCAAGCAGTAAATCCTCACCTTGTGTCTCCTTTGTGCTCTTTTCATAAGCAGGGAGGTTGAGAAAGGAGAAGCCACAGTAACAGAACTGGTTGTTGGAAAGGGAACTGGAACCTTCGGGCTCCCAGCACAGCTCAAGACTGGGCTGCACCAGACCCTGGCAGGAGTCAAGTGGGGACGATGAAGAGCAGAGAACACAGAGATTCAGCCTTCATCTGAGAATAAAGGAGAGGTTTCTATGATGAAGCAAAATCTCTTTATTTGGGAGATGATCCCATGTGGCTGCTTCCCCAGCTCCTGCGTACGGTGGGGAGGGAAGAGCCTGCAGCACCCAGGAGAAACAAATGATATCACCACCACTTAACCAGTCCTCCTTTTTTTGTTTCAATACCTGAAATTTCCAGGAAACTATGTGAGCAAGAGCACAGGAGATGAGCTGGAAACATTCCTGAGTGTGAAGCAGATGTAGGCACGTCCCATCCTGCCTTCCAAACCCTCCTATAAATTCTTTGCTGGTGACGTCTGTTTGGGGGGAAGAGATTGAGGCAGCAGGGTTTTATCTGTTCCCTCTTTCACCCAAAAATCAAAAAGGAGGAAGGAGGGATGGAAGGGATGTGAATGGCTTTGGGCAGGCACAGAAAGGAATGAAAGGAGGTGAGAATGGCAATGAATGAGCACGGAAAGAAGGAATAAAAAGGAAGAGCTGGGAAAGAACAGGGGTGGGGAAGGCTGCAGAGCTGTCCCCTGCCATCCCCCAAACCAGAGGGCACAAAAGACCCAGAGTCTGGGTGAAATTCTGTCCCCAGCATGGGCAGGGAGGCTCCAGCACTCCCCTCAGTGCCCACCCAGTCTCTCCCAGGGCTGGGAAGGGTCATCCCAGGAGAGCAGTGGAAAACCACAGCCATGGCTAAATCAGCACAGAGCCCTGTGGTCACTGGGGTGTCCCTGGCTGTCCTAGCCCAGCACTGCTCTGGGAATGCCTCCAGCCCAGCCCAACACCTTCTCTTCTCCACCAGGCACTGCAGAGATGAGAAAAGAGCTGAGCTAAAGCATCTCTGCAATCCAAGCCCCTCACCACAGAGCCAACCCTGGGCTGGGACCCCTGGGCCCCCCCTCCCACCAGCCCATGGCACAGAGCAGCCTCTCCTGTCACAGGAGACAAATTTAACCAAAGCAAACCAAACATTTAACACCACAGGTCCCCTGCTTGTTACTTCTTTCCAACCTGAAGTGAACTTGGTGAGCTTGGCTCTCTGGAAGCAGGAACCTGCAGCCTCCCTGCCTGGTCCTACCTGTGGTCACAGTATCAGCCATTCCTCTGCCATGTGTCACTTGGATCAAATCCCTGCTCCAGACACTCCTCATGTGCCTGATGGGGTTTAAGTTCAGTCCTGCTGCCCCACTCCTTACCCCAGCAGCTCCCTGCATCCCTCAGCCCTGTCTTGCTCTTACTTCACCTTCATCATTCAGATTGCTTGGGGCAAATGCTGATTTGTTGTTTATGCTTCATACACGACCTGTACTTAATAAACAGCAATTACTTATGGAACCTTGATACATAAATTATTCTACTATGCATCTACCTATTGAGCCAAGAACCCTAAAAGGTGATTTTCTAGGAACCTTGATAAATAAATTATTCTACTATGCATCTACCTATTGAGCCAAGAACCCTAAAAGGTATTTTTTTAGGTGGCTAGGATGAACCTCCAGGTATCACAAGAAGGGGGACGAGGCTCTCCAGGTTTGTCTGCAAAGATTTAAGCAGCCCCAAGCCACCCTGTGATGGTTTAAGCCTCCTTCTACCCATCCCCAAACCTCAGCCCACCAGAACACCACTCTGCAAGCTCAAAGCAACACCTTGCCTTGCTCCAGACAAGTCCAGAATGGGAGGACCTGGGAGCACTCAGAATGTTTGGATGGTGATGACTCCATCAAAAAAGGATCAGGAGACAAACAAGATCAGGCTGCAAGGTCACAGGCAACACCCCTATGGCAGGAGGACACAGAACACTTTAGCTGGAGGGGTCTGGACCCTCCAGAGCCCTCTGGTACCACCTTCTTGTCCCCATCCTTTTCTAGGTTGTTTTGCTGTGTAGCTAAGAATGCTGGCCCCAAATCCTAAAGCCTGCTTGGGGAGAGCAGCCCATCCCAAATTGAACCTAATACCTGGTCAAGGAGGAGCATGGAGAGCAGAAGCAGGAAGGGAAGAAACCCCCTGACTCAGCACTGCCTCTCCCAGGGGGCAGGGAAAGCAGCACAGGACAGAATCCTTCAGCAGATTTCCCTTCTCCACCCAGCACAGGGTGGCAGATTTCTGCGTGACCAGGTGCCCCCACCATGCCAAGGAGCACTCTCATTTCAGCATCAGGCTGAATCATGACTTAAGGCCTGAAATTTGGGTCCCCCTAGGAGCCAGCACCATGAGCAGCAGTGATGGGGAAAGCCTGGATCCCCCCACACCCCTCACATCTCTGCCCAGGAACCCAAAAAGGAGAGGTTAGAAAGAGCCTCCCTCTCTCCCTCTTCCCACACATCCTCACACCACCTGCAGCAGAGATGATCACTTGCAAACAGTTTCCATCCCAAGCCATCATCCTCCTGCATCCTTCTGTGGCAGGAGGATTCAGTGCCCTCCCCCAACACCTAGGAGAGTGGGTATGGGATGTTTTCCACCCTGCTGCCCAGGAACTGGGGCTCAACAGGCACCAAAGCCACGTTTTACAATGAGGTCTGATCATCAGGAGGATTTTTTTTGTGCCATTCTGCACCAAGAGATGCCACTTCAGCCAGACTGGATATCCTTACAGGCTGGATCTACCCTTAGAAATTTATTTTCAAGTGAAAATAAGCCCAAAGTAACAGGGAGAGCAGAACTGCTATTTTTTGGAGGAGGAAAGAATAGGGATGGATGCCCTGGCAGATGTGGGCGCTGCTGTGAGGAGCAGCAGAGCTTTCTTTGGAGCAGTGGTTCCTGGGATCCTGCAGGATGCAACATCCCTTGCTCAGTGCTTAACATCCCACCTTGCTCAGTGCAGGACACTCCTCCCGGCAGCTCTGAAACTGAATTTCACCTCCATCTCCTAGGGAGCCATCACAAAACTGTCCTCAGCACCCAGATGCAGCAAAAAACCTGCCAGGTGACCCCATGACCTGATGCTAATCAGGAACACTGATGTGCCTGCAACCACAAAGCCACAAGGAGATAGAGAATCTCACCTCACCTTGGAAGAGCCATGAGCTTTGTCATCTCCCAGCCATGCATTTTGGTTTAAACCTTAAAATGAACTCTCAGAATGAACCAGGAAAGTGCTCCCAAGGGTTCATTGAGTGAGGGACTTGGTATTCAGATGGAGCATTAGGGGAAACCCTGGTTAAGGTTTTTTTTGTAAGATGGGCAGCCATGTGAAAGCACACTGTTCTGGGCAAAATATTAAAATTACACTTGAAGGTTATCCCTACTGGAATGGCTCATCTTCCCTCTGAAGTCCTTCTTCAGACAGAAACTACTACATCATCAGATATGTTTCGTGTTGTAGCAGGTCTGTGACAGATCCCAGCTTTCACTTCACTTGGCAGGGAAATTCCCAGCTCATCTCCAGCACAGTGCAGAACCAGACTGAGAAACAGCAGCTTTCCCACAAAATAAAAAATCCCAGTTTGGGGCAGAGAAGACCATCATCACCTTTCCTGAGAGCTCTGCAATGCCCTAGACAGAAACAGTTGCTCTTCTGTCCTGACTTTTCACATGAGGAACCAAATTAAAGCAAAAAAAAAAATACTTTCAAGAAAGCCACGTTCAGCACTGATTTATACCTTGGTCCAAACAGGTATTTAAGGGCGTGCCAGCTGGGCAGCCTGCAGTTCATTAAAAGAAGTTTGGTTTGGTGTCTGCAGTGCCAGCTTTTAAGGAGCTTTCAAGGAGCAGGAGTGAGGCTGTCAGAGAGGGACTTGGGCACTTTTGGGATCCAACTTTGTGTCTCGAGGTTCAGAAAGTCTCCAGTGTTGCCAGACCAGATGAGTGGACTCTGGGTCACCACATCCACGGGTCTCAAGATGAGACCTTTCATCCCTAAACCACCCCGAGCCCTGGGAGCTTCCCTGATGTGCTTGTGTGGTCACAGGAAGAACCGTGAGCACCTCTGCTCACGATGAGCTTGAGATGTGCTTCCAAATTCCTACCCCTCGCCAGTTCAGACTCTTTCTTTGTAATTTTGAACACTCCCACACACACACACAAAAAAAAAAAAAAAAAAAGAAAAAACCCAACCAAACCAAAACAAAAAAAACCCCAAAACCTTCCTACAGATTTTGGCTGGAAAGCAGTCAGGGGCTGAGCCCAAGCTCCCAGTGCCAAGTCCTGGGGAAGCAGCTCTGCTCAGAGCCATCCTCCTCCAGCTTGCTGCAGCTCAGCACCTTTGATTCCTTTCTTCACCATTTAAGGATGAGGAAAGCAGACGCTTGGGGCCCAGCGAATTACCTGCCAGTGATTTGTTTTTGCTGCGAGTGCCTATGCCCTCACCACACAAACAACCTCCCGAAGAAAGGAGGGTACAGAGAGGAGGGAGAAGGAGAAAAAAAAAAAAAAAAAAAAAAAAACACACAACAAAAAGCCAACAGGTTGATCTGGATTACATCAACGGTTACACCCTCCTCCGTTTTAATGAACATAGGAGAACAGGTGCTTGTAATTCATTAGCCAACCCACGAGCTGAGGAGACAGGAATTAAGCCGACCAAACTCCTCAGCGTGCCACTGCTCTCCTTCCCTTTGAGGCAGCAGCAAGAAAACTTCATCATCATTTTTTTTCCTTCTCTCCTTCCCCTCCCCTCCAGCTGCAGAGCCACAAGCTGAGCATGACTAACCCTTGCCAAGCCTTCAGCAGTGGCTCCCTCTCCTCCTGGGAGGTGTCAGGGAAGATGAGCAGGGGAAAGGCAGCGTCTCCGGATCGCCGGAGCTGCCGCAGTCCCAGCGGGGTTGGCAGCAAAGGCTGCGGCCCCCCCGGCTTCCATGGGGAGCCTGGATCCCAGTGCTCCTCTTACCCCTCCTTCTCCATCGACAAGAGGCTCTTGGCCCCCGTGCACCTGGATCTCAACCCTGAATTCCAGGCCATCCGGCAGCAGGAGACGGAGGACATCAAGCTGCTCAACAACCAGTTCGTGACTCTGATTGAGAAGGTAAGGACAGGGCTGCTGGGAGCCAGGGGCTGAGGATGAGGATGGGGGTGGTGAAGAGCTCACCAGTTTCTCAGGAGGTTTCTGAAGGCCTTCAGCTCCCCATTGCCAGGCTTGGAATATTAGGCTAATTACCCAATTAGTTATTCCTGCAGCGTTATCTGGGTGAGCATCATCTCGGGGTGAAACTGGGCCCCATCCCTGGTCACCCCCTGTGCTGTCACCCTCGGGGTCCCTGGGGAGGACAGGGAGCTCTGTCCTTGGGGACACAGGGCCATGGGGACACGGTGCCAGCCAGAGGAGGCCTTGGCTCCCACCATGGGCAGTGACACTGATTCAGGGAGCTGCTCTCATTCTCCTCCAGCTGCTAAAGAGCTGGGAATTCATCTCTATGGCAATGTGGTGGGCAAGGGAGACCCCCCCCACACCACCCACCCACCCACCTCCCTGCCCTGTGGTTTTATTGTGAGGGGTTGGGTGCTTAGCCAAGAAGGTGTTGCTTTCATCTCTTAAGAGCCATAAGAAGGCAGAAGGTTTTCTCAAAGGAAAACAACTCCTCTGGCTGAGGCAGGTTTCTGCAGAGCCCTGGTGCTCTGTAAACAGATGGTAATCTCCCTGGAGGATTGCTTCACTCCAGTCTCCAACACAGGCACCCGATGCCAAGCTCCTGTAGCTTGGGATTAATTTTTGGTTTGTTTTGTTTTAACGTTCCCTCTGAGAGGACCTGAATTCACACTGGGAAGGAGAAGGGTGGGGGAAGCATCTCCCATAGCATCTCTCCCAACTGGAGAGTTAGGAACCAACTGCACCCACAGCTCCAAAAAGGCTTTGATGGTACCAGGAGCCTGACCCTGGATGGAGGGGGATGACGACCCCCATGGAGAGCCCCTGGGTCGGGAATCACCCGGGTGGGCTGTGTTGCACATGGACTGGTCCTCTGCCCACCCAGATTGAGAGGTTTGCATGGATGTCATCCCTGCTGAGAAACCAGAGCTCTGGAAAAAGGATGGGGGTAGGAGGAGGTGGGAGAAGACCACGCGGTGACAATATGGACCTGATCCATGCAAGCAGCTATGGAAGAAAAGAGAGAGTCTCCTGATCAACCAAATTTGGTTGCCTGCTGCTAAATGTGCATTCTGGGGCCTGATGGACAGAAGATACAAAAACCTCACCTGAGCTGCATGGCTTTGACTTTAGTGCTAGCACTTAGCTTTGAAGGCTGGAGCTTCAAGTGGGACATCAAGTGGCAAACTGGAGCCATCTGCCTCGGGCTCTCATTCCAGAGGAAAGTAATGACACTGCTTTGGCAAAGAGAACTCATCTTTTTAATCAGGAACTCCAATGGTCTCGAGCCTGAGCAGCTAATTCCTCAGATAATTGACTGAACTAACTTCAGGAATTTGCTGTTGCTGGTTTCTCAGCAGGCTGTTCCAGATTTATTTTCCATCCAGGTGGAAGACAGGGAATAGCCAAGTGATGGAGCCCCTGTTTGAAGCTCTAACTTTAGCCTGAATAGCACAGAGGTACAGAGACCTCTGAGAACCAAGCTTTGGTCACTTCTGGTCAGAAATTTGGCCAGATCTGAGTGATACTTCTGCTGTAAAACTCTTGTTAAATTACCTTGAAAGGAAGAAACCCTTCTGAGAGGGATGCAGTGGAAGCTGCTGAGCCCAGGTGGATGAGGGTGGTTTGGGAACAGAAAAGAAACTGAAGAGTTGGTGAAGGGGGAAAAGCAGAGCAGCTGAGGGTTTAGGAGCAAGGTCAGAAACTGAGACTTGATTTGATGGTCAAAGATGGACTTGGAACAACAGCCAATACCTTCAATCCTTTATCATCCCAGCAAGCTGCTGTTCCCTACAGCCAATCCCCAGAGGTTGATCCCAGCCCCACTGATCACTGCTTCACTGAGGGATGCTCCAGCCCAATCCCTGAGATGTCTCAGATAGAGAGACCAAGTAGCCCAATTGGCTCTTGGTAGCCCTGGAGGCCACTTACTTGTTCCACCTGCAATGTCCCTTCCTGGCTCTGCTGCAGCATCTTCTCTGGTCCTCAGCCTCCCACACAGGTGCCAGGACAAAGCAGCCACTCAGCACTGGGGCTGCTGATGTGCTTGGTCTGTGTTTGGCCAAGTTTTAAGCTCTTGGGAAGAAGAGATCAGGTCTCTGACCTGGAAGATCCCCACCGTGGCATTTTTCTACTGAAAACTGGGAGAGGATCTGAAGCTTTGCTTGGCTGCTCCCTGCTCCTGCCTCTCTCTGGTGGGACAAGAAGCATTTTGGGCAAGATGCTGTCTCTGCCCATGTGCATCTGTGCA
Source organism: Heliangelus exortis (assembly GCF_036169615.1). Lineage (NCBI taxonomy): Eukaryota > Metazoa > Chordata > Aves > Apodiformes > Trochilidae > Heliangelus > Heliangelus exortis. The sequence goes on along the minus strand of NC_092452.1, from coordinate 1,779,637 downwards.
GTTCAGCAGCTGAGAATCCACCCCTTGAACACACTGCTGCTGCCTGGGGCCACAGAAAGTTCAAGCCAAAGCTTGAAGGCCAAACAAAAGGTCCAAGGTCTGATGGCATCTGCCCCAAACTGCTCCCAGGGCACAGGTGAAGCTGCATCCTCCTTCTGGTGCAGATGCTCTGGTACCATCATCATCATCATCATCTCTGTGACTGAGTGGAGGCAACTCCCAACTCAGCAGCCAAAATGGGATGGAAGGAGTTTGGTTTTGTTCCCAGGGCAGTAAGAGAGGTGGCAATTGGATAATCAAGTTTGGCAAGAGTTTTGAAGGGGAAAACTGTTAAACACTGAGCATAATTCACTGAGATTGTGAATGTCAGGGATGAAGAGTGCCAGATTCACCAGCTGGGTGGATGGAAATGCAGGTCCTCCTCTCTCAAGCAGACAGACACAGGCACACAGCCCTCACGTGGAGCCTGTAATTATTCTGCTTCTTCTCCAGAGCTCCCATCAGCCTCATCTCTGTCGCTTTGCAACACAAACCAGGACTCTGATTCACTACTTAAACTTCACCATGGTGTAATCCCAGAGATTCGAGAGGAGTCACCTTTGTTTGTGTCACTCTGAGTTATCAGACACCCTGGGCATATGGGCATGACCTGGGGTGGACTTTCAGTCTTTGTTTCACTACGTTCAGAAGCAGAGGGGACCAGCACTGAACAATTCTTATTTTTTAGTGGCTTAATAAGCAGCGCTCATTTCTTTGCATGTGAACACATCCTATCAAGAAATTATTAAGTTGGCAATGTGTAAAACTTCTAAAAATCCCTGCAAGCCTCCATCCTCATGCCTCATCTTCAGGAAACTTCTCGTTTTTACCTGGAGATCCCTGCTGATTCCAGCAGCTTCTTGCTCCTCTCTCAGCTTTGCTTTTGGGTGTTGGTGTCACTCACGTTCTCTGAAACCTCTTCTGCAGGTCCAGTGCTTGGAGCAACAGAACAAGGTCCTGACAACAAGGTGGAACTTCCTGAAGGATCAAGACAATTCCCATTCCGAGTCAGACATCAAGGATATTTATGATCAGTACATGAGCAAAATGAGTCAAGAGATGAAGGAGCTCAACTACGAGCAGGAAAATCTCGAGTCAGAGCTGACAAAGGTCCTGAGCACCATGGATAACTTCAGAAGCAAGTAGGTGTCTGGCCCAGCCATTCCAAGGGGGAATGTTTGAAAGGTGTGGGTTCAGCTGGGGGCACAAAGAGGAGCCTGGGACTGATTTGACACAGCCAGCCTGTTATTTGCAGGATTCCTGGTTCAGTGTGCACAGAAGTGTTTGAGAAGTTAGCATCCTGGCCTCTTCTTGGTTAGCTAGAGATAAAAGGAAACATACAAAAAGTGACATATCAAAGAGTTTAAGTCATCTGAGAGATGCCTCAGGCCAGAGAGCAGCTCTGGACAGAATTACTGGGAATAACAGCAACTAAATCAGAGAAATGTTTATTCTTTGCTGTGTTATCACAAACCAGAACTTCCTCCCCAAACCATTTTATGGATCTAGGCTGCTTGGTATTAACAAACATCCCTTCCCACCCCTCTCACCCCACATTTAGTGCAGACTTCTGCTTTGACCAAAAAGCCAGACTTTTCCCCAGAAAACCTCTTGGCAGGAAATATTGGGGTGGCTGAAAGACAGAAGGGAGGACCAGCTGCCATGTGCTTATCCATGCTTCTGCCAAGAGCTTTGAGATCCTCAGATAAGAGCAGTTGTGATGTGCCATGGCTCATTCAAGAAGACAATGCTTTCCTTATTATTGGTGTCATTTGCATACCACAGGTGAATCCACAATTAGATACTTTCCCTGACAGTTACACCCATCTGCCTACACCAGATCTTGGGTGTCTTCCATGCTGATTGTAGCAAAGAGCCAAGTCTGGGCACTGTCAGGACAGAAGTGATGCTCAGGGCTGACCCTCCTGCTGGCACTGAGAGACATCACTGCAGGAATAACCCAAACCTGTTCCTGGTGTACAAAGTGATGCACAAATAATAACAGTGCCCTCCCCAGAGAGTTTAGCCCAAGGATCTTCAAGCTCTTTTGCAGATTTGATTAAACCAGCTCATCAACATCTCTGCAAATGAGGGAAGGACTGAAAGCTCTGCTTGACAGCCAGGTTAACGGAGCCACGGCAGGGAAATGTCCCAGAGGGAGCTGGGGGGAGCAGGAACAGGACTTAGGAGCTTGGTTCTTGACCTTATGCTGAAATCATTATGCTCAGCATCCTTCAAGAGGTGACACACTGATACCCAGGTGCCCAGAAATCCCTAAATTGCCCCTCTCTGCCCTTTCTCTGGGTGTTGCTTTCACTCCAAGTCTGGGGCTCACTGCTTGCTTTGCTGACAGGCAGCAACCCTGAGCTTGGATCAAAGCCACAACATGGGCTGTGCCACTTGTTTCCTGCCCTAAAAAGGTGAAGTCTTCTCCAGAGTGCTTGGTTTTCCTTGCACTTCCCCAAGCAAGTAACTGCTGTGTCACCCTCCAGTTATAAAGGTTCCTTCCTGGCTGGAAAACCTACAGAGAAAAAACCCTACATAGAAAAGTGGTTCAGCTGGTGAAGAAAATGTCAGATCAGACACCTGGATCTGCTCTCATAGTTTGTGCTCATATTTGAACTCAGTAATTGTCTCATTATCTGTCCACACCTGGTGCTTCTTTTCCAGCCTGATTTCTCAGGTGCTGACACAATCAGGCTCTGTGTTTCCCCTGCTTTTTGATTTTCTTGGACAGTTGCTACCTTATTGGGCAATGGGATAAGAAATGATAGGGATACCTTTCAAAATAATTAAAAAAAAAAAGAAAAAAAGGCTGTCTAGAGGAACAGAACCCACAAGGAAGAGAAGGATGCACAGGCACAGTATTAGACAGCAGAGAATCCATGACAGCCACCAGCTTACAACCAGCCCAGCTATTGGTCTGGTTTGTTCCTGCTTTCTGGGACTACACAGCCATGGGAAAACAGCCTTCAGCAATGGCAAATTTCTGCAGCATTTCCAAATGCTCCCCAGAGCACTTCTTGTGGAACCTTCCCCTCCCACTGCAAGGCACAGGCAGGGCCAGGGGTGACCTCTGCAGCAACCAGGCAGAGCCCACCCTGGCACTGGGTGCTGTTACCCCCCCAAACCAGTCCAGGGGGATTTCTGTGACAAGTGACAAGTGACAATCCCTGTGCTGCTCACAGTGGTTCAGCGATTCTGCTGCTTCTGCTGAGCCTTCTCCAGGCACCAACCCAACCCCATCCTAACCCACCCTGGCTCTGTTGAGTCCTTCCAGAGGCTGCCACAGCCCGATGGTTTTTCTGCAGCAAATGCTTTGCCTAAACCATGCAAATTTTGGAGGCTTCCAGCTCCTCTGGAAGTTTCTACTTCTCAGGGAAATTTTTCTTTTAGGGGGGGAGGATGAGGAAAAGCTGATAACTTCCCTGGCAGGTGTAGGAGGTCACGTTCTGATCCAGGCTTCCCCACTCCAGATGCACAGCTGCCAACACATCACTTCTGATGTGAATCTGGCTGTCAGGGCCCCCCTGTAAGGTCTTCATTTGTCTGTCACCTCTATCCAGGGACTGATTTCCAAAAATCACCCAGATAGAACAAGCTGGGACACTGGCACCTTCCCCTCAAATTAGGTTTGCCATTGACCAGCACTTCCAAATGCAGCCCAGAATGGAGAGGAGAGAGGGAAGAGGGTTGGAGGCTGGCAGGGGATCTCAAATCCTTTCTTAAGAAGCAAAGCCAGAAATGAAATTGTGAAAATAGCTCCAGAGGGATGACTGAAGTGTAAAACCTGCACAAGTGTTTGCTTCAGCTCCTACAGGGAACTTCTGATTTGGCACTGAGGAGATCCAGTGCAGGACAATAAGGGGCATACAGAGGATCTGTTCCTGAGATCCAGGGATTGGGGTAGTCAAATTTTACCCCTGAAAGTAACCACCCCTCTACTTCCAACCTCAGCAGTTGGTTTTCAGCTGCTTCCTGCCCCATTTCCTTGGTCCCCAAGAAGACAACTGACTTAATGCCATGCCACCAGGCTCAGATCCACCCCACCACTTTATCTTCCCCCTAGAGTAGTCTTGAAGATGCATCCAGAGAGGAACATAACCATAAAGCCTGAGATTTGCTTCACTTCTGATTTTGCTCCACTGCCTGTGGAAGGAGCCCAAGGCACCCAGACGCCTGTCTCAAGTGTGTCTTAAGTGGCTGACTGGAGCTGGGATGGATTTACACCTTAATGCCTGCCTGCTGGAGGATTATCTCTGAGGAGACAAACGCTGTGATGTGTTTGTGGAATGCTCCATCCCCATCTGAGTCATCTCCTGGCCCCAGGTCCTGCCAGAGCCACGCACGTCGGGCTGGCTGGTCCTGCTCTCTTCCAGGCAGGAGTGGTGTTTGCTCAATATGCAAGATTCTGTCAGGGTGAAGCTGCCCTGGCAGTCTGGGACAGACTGGGATTGGGCTGAGATGCAATGAGGATGAAGGAAGAGTGGCAGGCTGTAATTAAGCTCACTACATAGTTGCTGGCAGCATGGCCAACATTCCAGCTGGAGAGCAGAGAAACCAGACAGGTAAATCTTGTTGGCCATGCTGCCTGGCCCTGCAGCAGCAGGCAAGGAGAGGGTGAGGTTAACACCGTGGGGGGACTTGAGTAAAAGCACTGAGATGCTTAAGTGTAGAGCTTGGGACTGTCAGATCCTCTCCCTGCCCTCACTGCCCCCTTTGTCCAGCTCTAGGGAATTGGTTTTCATATTTCAGGGCAGCTTCTGAGTGTGTCTTTACCCCTTGTCCTGCAGCAGGATCCCCTGGGTTGGGTTTCCAATACTTTCTCTTCTTTCTGCTCCTAAGCACAGCTCCTCTTTCTCTTCTTTCTGCTCCTAAGCACAGCTCCTTTCTCCTAGAAGTTTGTACAACAGCAGCAAAGGCTCCCCAAAACAACCAAATTTGCCTGTCATTCCTGATTTTATCATCACTGGCAGCAGATGCCAGTTTAGCTCATTCCCAAAGCTCTGAGCCTTCTCTCTATCAATTTGGTGACATCTGTGTGGAGCACTGAAAGGTTTCCTTCCCAGCCTGGGAATGCTGTGTGTGTATCAGGATAAGAGGAGTCTGAGGTGTCCTGGAAGGGCAGGGAATCCACGACCTCCCTGAGAGTGCAGCAGAAGGGACAAAGTGTGTCCAGCAGCACAAAACTGGAAATAACAACCACCCATCCTTCCTGGCAAAGGAACCAACCTGCTGGGCATGCACCAGAGCCAAAAAAAGACCCTTTCTGGGTCAGGGAGCTGCATTCAGCAACATCTGGGCTGGCCACATGCTTGTCCCAAGAGCCAACAAGGGCTGGTGTGTTCCCTGAGCTTCCCTCTCATGGCTGCTGCTGGCTATCAAGAAATGCATTTGCCATTTGTCTTTCTTATGCTGGTCCTGCCTTATCAAACCTGTTTCTGAACACCTGCAGGGTTGGTTCCTCTGCTGGATATTTAGCCATTAGGACTCCACCCTATCCCATCAGGATTTTGTTACCTTCTGCTCTCTGGGCACCGTTTTCCATGATTTTGCTTTTGTCCTCTCTTACTTCACAAATTGTGTTACAGTTATGACACCAGTCCAGTAAACTTGCAAGGTTCACAAGCCGAAGTTTTCTCCCTGGAGAAGACTCAGCCTGGAATTTAAATGCTGAGGATACCTGAAAGAAACCCAAGAGGAAGGCAAAAAGTTTAGGAGTCTTTGGGCATGTGAATGGGTTTCACTCACCACACCCCACTTCTCCATGCTTATTCTCTCTTTCTGTGGCAAATTTAAGGTAACTTGAGGTTGCTTAACCCTCAAATTAAATGAGAACTAAAGCCACCTCCTCTCTCCTCTGGAGCTCTTCAGACTTCAGGTGCTCGTGGTGTCACTACAGAGCAGCTGGCATGGGGCACATTGTCACCACTGTCACCCTCTCTCTTCTCCAAGATACCCACACCTAAGGGACACCTCTGCTCACTCTCTTGTGTATGGCAAGGTGGGACATCTTAGCATGAGTGGAAAGCTTTAACACCAAAGGGGCCAGCAAGACAACCTCAAGCATCCCAGAGGCTTTCACCATGAGCACTTTCTTACTGCTTTTTCCTCTCTCCTTAGGTACGAAGATGAAATCCGTCTGTGTAGTGGCATGGAATACACCTTCATGGAGCTCAAAAAGGTCAGTGGCAAGAGGAGCTTTTCCCCTGGACAGGCTCTACACCAGCTCTGCATAGGCAGAGAAGAGCCTGGAGAGGCAGGATGGGCCAGTCCAGAGCTAGCCAAGAATCCTTGAAGCACCAGGAAGAGGTAATAGGGTGCTGAGGAGGAAAGGGAAGCAGTGAACACAGTCACCACTTCCATAAGAAAAACACAAGTGAGTGACCTGTGGTCATGGAGAAGTCCCAAGGCTCTTGGAGGAAGAGCCTGGGGGGTCAGACCATGCACCCAACCACATTGCAATTGCACTTGGCCAGACCTGGCCTGGAGGGGTCTGCACCCCAGGAGCCTCCGAGGCAACACCTCTCCTCCTTCTACCTCCTCTCCTCCTCCTCTCCTCCCTGCCAAGTTTCCTCTCAGAATGAAATCATAGGTTGGGAAAGGCTGAAAATTGATAAATGTGTTTGCTTTTGTTTCCTGTCGCACAGCCACACCCTGGTTAAACATCCCACCCCAGCAGGAGCTGCCTTTGAGTAGCAGCTGAAATGGGAGGCTTTGTGCCCGGGCTTTGCATTCAAAAACTAAATCCAAGGTGGAGGAATGCAGGGTATTATTAGACAGAGGAAACGTTCCCCACAAATGATCATTATTGCTAATTGTATGTTTTCCCTGGCACACTCATCAGTAAGGGCAGTCCTGATGACTTCTCTGGATGGCATCAGTTTTCAATACCTGTGCTTTTTGTGGTGAACAAAGGATGAGTGGGTATGGACCAGCCCTACCTGTTTCCTTCTCCACCCTGCCTCATTTGAGACTTCCACCAAAGCACACCTGAAAAAAAACAACCCCAAACACCAAAAAAACTGTGGAGAGAAAAAAAATCTCCCTACTCATAGAGCAGGAGAGCAGATGCAGTGGGAAAGACTTCTTACTACAAAGACAAACCAGAGATTAATGCACTTTCCATTTCCTGTAGGACTTAGACGTGAGCTCCTTGCACAGAACTGAGCTGGAGGTGAAACTCAACGGGCTCCAAGAGCTGATGGATTTGAAAAAAACTGTCTACGAGCAGGTAAAAACACAATCTGGAGCCTTGCCTGGGAACACACAAGCTACTGTGCAAAAAAAGTGCACAATTCCCCTACAGAGAAAGCCTTGTTCTGGGTTTACACCAAAGTGAGGCCTCGTCCAGAGGAGCTGCATGGAGTTGCAGCCAATTATTAGATGGCTTAGGGCAGGGTCTCATGAGCTGAACTCCTTCCCTTAACCAAACCAACCCCACTGTAAATTTGGGCAGTGTCCCTTCTGCCCCACAGCTCCTGCTCAGAGGCTGCAGGAGTCTCCTTGCAATCCTCAGGAACCCCCCAGCTCCCTGGGTTGGGGCTCAGCTCCCAACCCCCCCTGTCTGCCCTTCTTTGAGACCAGGCAGCCCCAAGTCATGAGAGAGCTAAATATGATTCTACCCAGGTTCAGAGGCTGGCAGGAGATTGGGATGAGCTGTGGTAAAGCTGGGGGAGCTGCTGGATGTTCTGTAACGTCACCCAACACACTGCACATCCACTGAAATGACCCCTGAACAGCCAGGTGGGATTTCACCAAGGTGGGAAGGGTAGAGAAAGAGTCTGCAGCCCTTCAGACAGACCCAAAGCATCCTCTATCTACTCAGACTCAAGTGATTTCAGCCACTTACTCAGAGCCTGTGAAATGTTACCAAGCAGGCTCAGCAATGTTTTGGGAATACTAATGATTTGTCTGAATTCTACCAATACAAGCAATTAAAATGCTTGGCACAAGGATGTTAACATTGCTCGTGGGGAAACTGAGGCACAGACAGACAGAAGAGCTTGGGTAACACTAGAACTGCCTTAGAACACATCCCCTGCTTGTCACTGACCACCAAGTGCAAGGCAATTCACAGGGGTAGTTGGAAATCAGATCCTGCAATGAGGAGTTTCTTGAGCCCATTTCCTCCAGGTTCCACTCTGCTGTCCTGGCAGAAAGATGCAATTTTATATATTTTTTTTTTAACCTGTGCTTCATATAACGAAATTTTCCCCCCTTCCTCCCTCTCCAAAGCACGTTTTCAGCTCAGTCATTTTCTCACCCATGCCTGTTGATTTGATTTGACTGACAACAGAAAAGCACAAATACCCAGCACAAGGGCAAATAAGGAAAACTTTGCTTGACAGCTTTGTACACAGCGTGATGGTATGAATCAGATGGAAATCCCAGCCTTGATCCTCATTAATTAATAAACAAACCAGCAGGTTCTTTATTTCCCCCCCCTGTGGCAGAGGATACTCAGATATTTGCCATAAAGAGGCATTTGCTATTGACCTGCTCAAAGATTAATAAAGAGGCTCAAGGATTAAACACTAGTGGGAAAAAATACACTGATAATCCTGCTTTTTGGAGGAGCAGTGGAGTGTTTTTCTGCTATTCACGAATCACCATGTCTGGGAGCCCTTTTTTTCTCCAGTCAGGGGAAGGGAAGGCAAACAAGGGGTACAAATGCTTCTCCAAGAGATCAGAGCCCTCAGCACAAAAGGGAAGCAGAAAAACCTCAGGATGAAAGGTAAAAGAAGGGGAGAGATGGATGTTGCTTCTTTTTAACCCTGGTGTACATCAGAAGCAACTGCAGAGATGGAGATAAGAGTGAAACCCCTGCAGGAGCCATCTGGGGGTGGGGGGAGCTGCCAAGGGAATGTACAAACCATCTGCCCAACATCAAGTCGAGTCTTGCCTGGAGACAAACCACCCAGGAGTGCAGTTTACTGGCAGGGATTAAGGGTCCTTTTCAGATTAACTGAGAGGAGGCTCCCTTCATCATTGTTTGGTGTCAAGGTGTGACAGTGACAGCAATCATGAGCAAACATCCCAGGCAGTGACACTGCAGCCTGGGTGTCTGTGTTCCTGCTTCCCCCATCCTGGCTGGAGCACGGGAGCAGTTCTGGGGTGGGACCCAGGTCTGAGAGTGATGGATGTTTGCAGAGGAGGGAACTGCTTCCCCCTTCTTTTACCATACACAAAGCAAATTATGGCAACAGCCTCAACCTCTCCAGGTACTGGGGCTGAGCTCAGCAAAGGCACCACCAGTATCAGGCAGGATGCTTCCCAGTGCCAGGCAGGGTGCTTCCCAGTGCCCCAGTCCTTGCCCACCCTCTGAGTGGTGATGGATACAGAAGCAAAACCAGCAGCTCCTCCTGATGAAGCACAACTGCACACTTTGGTCAGACCCTTAACAGATTGTAGCCAAAGGTCCCAAACCAACACCCCAACCTCAGTCTGGGTTTTATGGAGAAAATAACAGCAGCTTCCAAGCTTTGCAGACAAAACTTCTGAACTCTCACCACCTGCCAGGCTTCAGCCATCCTCTGGCTTGCAGCTTTGTTGACTATTTGGTGTTTCAGTCCTGTTTTCTTTTTGCTGTTCAGGAACTCGAGGAGCTGCTGACAGAAATCAAGGACATTTCTGTTGTCCTGGGAATTGACAGTGCTTGCAAACTGGATATGAGCAGAATTGTGGAAGAAGTGAGGGCCCAGTATGAAGCCCTGGCTCTTAGGAGCTGGGAGGAGGCTGAAGCTCTTACCAGAAGAAAGGTATTTGTCTGCTTATCTGATTGATACTGGGGAGAGGCAAGGAAAGAAGAGGGAGAGAGATCAGCCTAGAAACTACAGGAATCAGCAAGATGTGGAGGGACAGACTACACCTGGGGATGGAGGGAGGGACAGAATGCTAACCCAGGTCAACTCCTCCTCACTCAGGTGTGTAAATTGGGAGTTTCATAGCTCCAGGCTCTCCACACCACGGTGGAGAAAGGCAAGGCCATCTCCCAGTGGTAGCCTTGCTACCTGGGGTGCAAATGACCTTCCACTTCTGCTCCTCCAAACAGAGCAAAAATGAATTAGGGACCACGTTCTCTACACCTGGCAGAGCTGCAGCCAGAAGAGAAGGAGCCCTAAGCCTTCCATGATGTTTTTCCCCAGTTAGTTGTTTCTCCTGAAGGGCAGTGGGAATCCTCCCAGGTTGCTTTGCTAGAAGACAGGCAGATAACCCCCCTTCCATCTCCCCTGCAGCTGAATGAAGGCAACACCCAGTCAGGTACCTACGGGGGTCACCTTCTCGACAGCCGCCGGGAGATCGCGGACCTGAACATCCGGATCCAGAAGCTGAGGTCCTGCATCGTGTCCCAAAAGAGCCAGGTGTGTCCTGGGGGGTTGACAAATCTCTGACAGACAGGTCTGAAAGGACAGCACACCTAACACCTCCACCCCCCTTTTCCCTTTGCAACACCAGTGCCTGTATCTAGAGGAACACATCAAAGAAGCAGGGGAGCACGGAGAGATGGCCCTCAAGGATGCCAAAGCCAAACTCTCCAACCTGGAAGAAGCCCTACAAAAGACCAAGGAAGATATGGCTCACCTGGTGAAGGAGTACCAGGAGCTGATGAACATCAAGCTGGCACTGGATGTGGAGATCCTCACTTACAGGAAGCTGATGGAAGGGGAGGAGAGCAGGTAAGAAGCCGGGCTGCCTTGTGCCTGTAGTGGGGAAGGCAGAAAGCAGAGAACCCAAACTTTGAGTCTGGTATTGAAGGTTTGATCAAAGAATGAGCAAATCATAGAATCATAGAATGGGCTGGGTTGGAAGAGACCTCAGAGCTCATCAAGTCCAACCCTTGCTCCACTCCCCCTGTGGTTCCCAGCCCATGGCACTGAGTGCCACATCCAGGCTCTTTTGAAATATCTCCAGGGATGGAGAATCCCCCCCCTCCCTGGGCAGCCCATTCCAATGGCTGAGCACCCTCTCCAGAAAGAAATTCTTTCTAATGTCCAACCTAAACCTCCCCTGGCACAACTTGAGACCTCTTGTGCCCTCTTGTCTTCCTGAGAGTTGCCTGGGAGCAGAGCCCAACCCCCCCCTGGCTCCAACCTCCTTTCAGGGAGTTGGAGAGAGTGATGAGGTCTCCCCTGAGCCTCCTCTTCTCCAGCCTCAACACCCCCAGCTCCCTCAGCCCTTCCTCACAGGAATTCTGCTGGATCCCTTCCCAGCCTCCTTGCTCTTCTCTGGACCTGCTCCAGCACCTCAATCTCCTTCCTGAGCTGAGGGGCCCAGAACTGGACACAGGACTCAAGCTGTGGCCTCCCCAGGGCTGAGCACAGGGGAAATCCCAGCAGTCCCTCATCCCTTTTTCTTGCTCTGAAGTTTCCCTTCCAGTCCCCAGGCTGGGGGGTCCCAGCACTTCTCTCTCTTTACCCAGATGGTGTTGGTTGAACCTTCATAACCCAACCACGCACTCGGCTCTCCCCACATGGCCCAGTTCACGTGGGGCAAACTCCAGTCCCCTACATCCCTCTGGCACTGCAGAGGTCACCCCATGTCCTCACACTCTGTCCTTTCCTTCACAGCATGGAGCAACCAATCCCCACAGTCATCAGCACCATCCACTCCAAGCCAAGGCACCGTAAGTGGTTTTATTCCTACAGCTCAGTGAGGCAGGGGGGGGAATGAAATGTTTCTAACCTCCCCCCTCTCCTTCCCCCAGTTTCTGCCAGCACCTTGAAGAACTCCAAGCTGTTTGCACGAGGAACCTGCAGCCCCCATGGGGAGATGAAGCCAAATGGAGGCAGCTCCAGGAGCCACAACTCAGTGATGCCCCAAGCAGACGGCTTTGCCAGCAGTGCCCAGCCAAAGCTCAGCTCCCTGCCCACTGCAAACTGCTCCTAGGAGGAATGGAGCCCCCACAGCATAAGCACAAGACCTCGTGGCATCTGTAGCCACACGAGGCTAAAGCACTTTCTCTGGAACTCAAGCCAGCGTCCCAGGGACGATGGATGAGGGTCCGCTCCAGGCTGTCGCTTTCAGGTCTGTCCTTACAGCATCCCAGTTCACCTCTGTTTCCAGTTACAAGCAGAATCCAACCCAGGATTTTAGAGGCTCTCCCAGTTCATGTCCCCACACCAACACCTTCCTCTCTAGGGCAGTTTCCCCAGAGGATTTGCCTTCGTAGCCTTTGAGATCTACCAGTGGCAGGAAGGGAAAGGATTTTTACAAAAGCTTTTAATGCAGCAGCCAGAAGCCACCAACCCTTTACCAGGGTTACAAAATCCTCCTCTCTACTCTCTCTGTGCCTGTTGGTCACTGATGTGGCTTTCAGAGGAAGGCAGCATCGAGCTTTCCAACCATGCTGCTGGGGAGATGCAGATAAACAACACGAGCTGGGTGGATTTGCAACATCTGGATTTGCAACATCTGGATTTGCATCTCTGGTGACAAACATGCTGGCTGTGCTGGGGATTTCTTGGCTACTTCTGAGCATTTAACTGTTTTTACTGCCTTTTGGGTGGCCTCTCCTTCCTTTCCACGCCACCAAAGCTAAAATTCATAACATTTTCACAAGCCACCTCTCTAGCCAAGAGCATCTCTGCCCATCTCACCCACCAGCATTCCAGACTCCACCTGCAGTGGTGCTGGGCCCCAGGAACGGGATATTGGTTCCCACTGAACCTCAACAAGCAGGACTTGTCTTTGTATTTATTGAACTTACACAGCAGCTTTTCCCTTTCCTGGCTGACACCAGCCCATGCCCAGCAGTCAGGGCTGGAACCAGCTCTGGAGATGCCACATCCCAGGGCAAGGTGGGGAGATGTTTCCATGGGCATCCCTGAGGGCTTCCTGAACACTCAGCCAGACAGTGTCCTGCAGTATTTTCCTTCAGGAGGTCAGGCTAGAGTTCCCAGATTTGGAGTTCCCAGGAGGAGTTGTTCACAGTCTCTTGGCAAATTCCCATTGAGTGCACCACAGTATTCCCACGTTTCTGGAGGATAATCCATGTAACCAGAACACCACCTCTCCAAGGTTATGGCTGCTAAAATAAAAGTATTCATGTCTCACATGGAAAGCTTTGGATTGTTGGGTTTGTTTTACAGATTTCTTACCACAGCCCCCCTGCAACAACAATTCCTTGCCCAGTGGCCAGCAGGTCTCAGCCAAGGGCTCTGGCTCTCCTCTGGCAGCTCAGTGAAGCTGAAATTCCTTCCCAGGATAATTTGTTTGGTCCATATTCCCAGGGAGAAGTGCACTGGGCTGGAGGGGCAGGCATGGCACCAGTGCAGCCAAAGCTTTGGGAATTTCACTCCTTCCTCTCTCTCCAGGCTCCCAAGGGGCTTTCAGAGTCCCAGAGGGTTATTGCACCAGGTCCCCCCCTCCCCAAACTCATCTAACACAGAGCTTCCCCTGGCTAAATTCTCCCTGCACCCCCTGCTAAGGGGGGTTCTGAGCACCCAGATCCATCCTGGGGCCCCACACTTCACCCCAACCCCTGGTGCCAGAGGTGCCTTTCCAGGTGAGTCCCTCTGGGTGGTTTGGAGCAAGGAGCACCAAGAAAACCCCAACCAGACGAGGTCCTCAGAGCTGCTACGAGGACCTAAGGTGGGGAGTGTCTGATTTTTGCTGCTGTTTGCTGCCAACCCCAGAGAAATTGCATTTTCAGGGAGTATGGGGGGCAGAGGGAAGCAGAGTCCAGGCCAGCAGACAGAGCCATCAGCTCTTCCATCTGGTTTCTCCAAATGGCAAAGTTGGGAAAGGGGGTTTGGGGGTGGCTCAGGGTGAGCTCCCCAGTGGTGTGAGATGTTCCCAGCTCAGGAGGATCCCATCAGCACCCAGCTTCCCCTGGATGCAGGACCCAGCAGAGCCCCTCCAGCAGGAGGAAGGAACAAGGCTGGGGTTGTGCTGCAGGACATCAAAAAGTGCAGAAGGGCCCCGTGGAAAGATTGCTGGGAAGAGCTGGGGGGAGCTGAGGAGAAGGAGAAACCCGGAGCTCCTGGTGCCCAGAATGAAACCTGAATGGGAAGGGAAGGCTCAGGACCTTTGTCCACTCCCCTTGGGAGAAGTGGAGCCCAGCATGGACACAGATACCTGCTCACACTCTGCCTGGAAGGGGCTGGAGCTCAGGAGCAGCCCAAGCTTGCAAGAAAAGGGTTTCTGGCTGTTTTCCCTCCCTGCCATATGGGGTTTGTTTTGTTTTATTTTGCCACTTCAGAGCCTTCACCACCCAGGGGGGCCAGAGCAGGGGAGGGGGAAGCTGGACTCCTGGGTTCTGTCCCTGTTGTTGGATCCAGGAAAGGACCTGACTCACTATTTCTCTGTCTCAGCCACTTCACTGCTCTGTGCCTCAGTTTCCCCCATTAGAAAGTGTCTATCAAACCACCTCCCACCTGGACAATGATTGCATGGAACAGAGTGATTCCTGCACACCACTGATAGGAGCTGAGCCATGGCTGAGACACTCACATTGCTTTGGGACCCCCAGATCTTCCCCACTGCCTCACCTGAAGGACCAACCCCTTCCTCAGGGGGAATTTCTGGAGCTGTTCTTACACCCAAGACACAGCCAGCCCTAAACCTGCATTAAATACATTAAAACCCTGCTGGGGGAGGGCTTTTGGTTTAGAACTTGAAGAGGGGCAATGGTTTAGAACTTGAAGAGGGGAGATCTAGGGTTAAACACTAGGAAAAAATTCTTTCCTGTGAGGCTGCTGAGCCCCTGGCCCAGGCTGCCCAAGGAAGCTGTGGCTGCCCCATCCCTGGAGGTGTTCCAGGTTGGATGGGGCTTGGAGCCCCCTGGGCTGGTGGGAGGTGTCCCTGACCATGGAGGGGTTGGAACTGGATGAGCTTTAAGGTCCCTTCCAGCCCAAACCATTTTAGGATTCTGTGACAAGTACTGGGGACATTTTCTGTTGTTTTTTTCCCCTCATTCAGTGAAAGGCATCACACCCCTTAAGTCTTGCTGAGGCACAGAGCTGAGATGGTACCAAGTGGGTGGTACCATCAGCTCAGGATCTTGGAATCCCTTTCAGGGTGCTGGGGGACAGTCCTGCAAGGGACACAGCACCCACCACAGCAGCCAAGAGATTGCAGCTGAGGGGTTGGGTGGAATAAAGGGAAGTTTGTCCCTGTTATCTGGTGAGCTCCACCTCTGCAACCCAAGGCACAGCCATCTCCAGGTAAAGCCATCCCAGTTTCAGCTGTAGGAGCCTTCCCAAAGATGAGCTCAAACCCTGCCTGGAGCCAAAGATTGGAACATCTGCCCCAGCGTGGGGAAAGGAGACATCGGGTGGCCAGGGCACAGCCCAGGGGCAAAACTCAGGGTCAGATAAATAAAAGAAAATAAAAGCAGGGGTTAGAGCTGATTTTGGTGGGACAGACTCTGGCAGGGAAGATCACAGGGGAAATATTCACCTCTGCACAACAGCAGCTGGGCTGGAGTCCAGAAGAAGAATCCTGAGCAGCCAGAGGGAAGTGCCAGAGCTCCTCTGCTGCCTCCCAAGCCGGGAGAATCCGAGCCCCAAACCTCATCTGAGGGCACCGCATCCCTGAGCCGCCTCATCCAGGGTTGGGGAGCACCCAAATGTGAGCTCCAGGCTCCATCTCCTGGGCAGAGGACACCACTGCAAACTCCTCAGAGTTATCCAAGCCTTAGAGAAGCTGCCACAACCCAAACAACCCCCTCCTTCCTTCCAGCAAGCTCAGACTCCCAGGAGAAAGGAAAAAAGAGCAAGAAAGAGGCCACCAAAGTGTGATCAAGGTCAATCCTTGTCTCCTTCCCTGGAGACATCCAAATCCCACCTGGATGTGTTCTGTGTGACCTGCTGGAGGTGACCCTGCCAGGCAGGAGGATTTTCTGAGGTTCCTTCCAGCCCCTCACTTTCTATGGTTCTACAATTCCCTGGATGCTTCGTGGGGCTACAAAGGGAATGAGGATCCTGAAGTATATTCCTCACCCACCAAGATCTCCCATCCTGGTGGGAATGGTGCCTGGGACCCTGCTTGGCTGGTCCAGATTGATTTACACCCCACACAGACTGAGATCTCATTCCTTCCTAGCCCCCACACACTTCAGATCAGGCTGGGGAAGGCAAATCAGTTCCCAGAAGAGCTCCCAAGAGAGAGAGAGAAACATTTCCTTCCATCAGATCCCACCAGTCCAGGGAATGAACCTGGGACACCCCCCTCCTTGCTCTCTGGTTTTGGGGGTAACACCAAAAGATCTGGCATAGGGCCCCACATTAAAAAGGCCACAGACCCTTTCTGGCCTCACACCACCCTTTTTTTTTTTTTTTTTTTTTTTCTTCTTAGGGCTAAATCCTGCAAGAAAACACTAAAAATATCCTTATAGAGAGCCAAACCATGGAAACTCAGCTTTCAGCCCATCTGCTCCCCATGAGACACCCATCCTGCTGCAGGTGGGAGCATTCCTGGGGCTTCTCCCACCTTTTCCTTTCCCTCCAGATGTTGGGATGCTCCTCTGGGCAGAAGCAGAGAGCACCCACCAGGCTCCTCTTAGAAGAGGACACGGACCTGGGAAGCAGACAGCATCTCCTCCAGATCTCCCTGGGCCAGGGAGCAGCCAGGATCCCAGGGAGTGGGGAAATCAGGCCCAAGCTGACTTCATGTTCTGTACCAGAGGGGGGAAAAAATCCCTCCCTGTGTTCCATGTTGTTAAATGTGGGAAGGGAGATGGAAAAGTGTTCCTGGGGTAGAGGAAGGATGGCCTAGAGCTCTTTTTACCAGTCCCAAGGAGTGCAATTGGACTCTTCCAAAAACTCCCTCATTCCCACTCCAGTTTCCAGTCCAATTCCATCTGCCAGCCCCACTTCACCCCCAGCTGCTTCCCCAGGGTCCAGCTCATGTCTGGGGAGATTCCAGCAGACAGGGCAGAGACCAGGAGGAGGAAGATGGATTCTCTAGGCTCACCTCCCAGGCACAGCTGTTTCCAGAGAATGAAACAACTCAGAGCTTCAGGGCTCCAAGAAACCAGAGGCTGGGAAAAAGAACTCCCATAGTTTTGTGCAAAGAGTTAAATTTGCATTCCCTGCATGACAAAACTCTGCTCCTCTTTCTCTAACCCATTTTTGCCTGCAACCTGAGATGGGATCAGCTTGGGGGGAGGGTGCTATGCTTGAGTTTTCCTAGCCAAATGCCCAAGACAGAGAGAAGGGAATTTAGGAAGCAGGGAAGGAGGTAACCCTCAGGAAGGAAATGATTTGTAGTGTCCCTCCTGCCCACCTCAGCTTGAAGGGATCTCCAGCCCCACCAAGGGGCACACTTGGGTGCCCACCCATCACTTCCCTGGCTCTTGGGGAACTCTGCTCTGGCTGAGGGGAACCAGGACCCTCTTTGCAAACCTTTTTACAGGCTGTAATTGTCTCCTGGGCACCTGGAGAATGGAAGGGGAGGGCAGGGAAAGGTGGAAAACATGTCTGACCCCATCAGCCCATCCATACCTCTCACCCAGCCCTCTGCAGGGAGGAGGAGGAGCAGCCAGCAGAGGTTTTTTCACCGTATAAGGTCAGGTTTTTCTCTCTGTGGCCAATCCGGGGAGGAATGTGAACACCTAAGCTTTGCCAGGCCCATCCTCCCCTCCCTACACCCTCCCTACACCCTGCTTCCTCCACCAGGTGCTGGAGCTTTACCTGTAGCAGGGGAGGGGAAGCTGCCTCCATGCAGCCCACTCCAGACCTGGCACAAAACAAGGGGCAGAAACTCTACCCCGTGTGAATTCACCCCTGGTGACAGTGGCCCAGTCAGGGTTTTCATCTCCTGCAGCCCTTCAGGCTCCTCAGGGTGGGCAGGCTGAGCTCAGGTTGGCTGCTGCAAGGCTGGGGTTGCCCCTTTCTTGCAATTATTTCCAGTTATTCATCACCCCAGCCATGGGAAGCAGCAGCTCTGCTCCTGTCCTGCAGCCAACCCTCTTCTTTCCATCTCCACCTCTGCCTGGCTCAGGGCAGCCCTGGGGTCTCTACGTCCCAGACAGTGCCTGGGAGACAGGAGCCTGCACAGACCTGCTAAAACAGCTTCACCTTTGGGCTGTCCTCAGCCTGGCTTTGGTTCAAGGGACCAGGAGCACAGGGGGAGACCCAGAAGTATCCAAACCAGTGCACAAAAGGGCTGGCAGCTTTCTAGTCCAGTGGTTCCTGGTCCTGGAACAACATCTCAGTGCCTCAGCCCAAGGTAGAGAGAAGGGATGAAGGGCAGGTTCAGCACCACTTGATGCCCTCAGACTAAGTGAAAAAAAAAAAAAAAAAAAAAAAAGAGCCCCATGCTGCTACCAGCCAGAAGGGAGATTGGGAAGGGAGACTGGGGAGACCTGGAGCCCCCCAGCCCTGTCTCCAGCCTCACCTCTGCTGCAGTCCCCCAGCTCTCATGCCAACTCTGCCATGGCTCCACATGCCAGAGCCCTGACCAAACCAGCCCAAGAATTTCAGAGAAACCAGTGCTCCCTTGTTGTGCTGCCAAGATTCTGCACCCACCTGCCAACAATCCTGGTTAGAATGGGCCAGGTTCCAGCAGTTGTGTCAGCTCAGTGCCCTTGGGCTCAGGGGGTGGGAGTGCCAAGAGGTCCCACACCTTCCCCCCCAGCCACGCCAGGGACTGGCACATGCAGCAAAGCAGCAGCAGTTGCTGCTCCAAAACACTCCCCACCCAGCCCAAATTCCTCCGTATCCACAAGGCTGTCAGAGGCCTGGAGAAAGCCCCACCTGGAACAAAATGGCAATAATAAGGTTGGCCATTTGATGTTTGCCCACGTTTAATCCCTCGGAGCCCTCCAGGAGCCCCAGTGTGGGGGTAAAAAAAGGGCTGGGAGCAGCCTGTGTGGGATGGCAGAGTTTCAGTCTGGGGAAGGCAGGAGTCAAAACTCATTCCTCAGCCCCTCCTGACCCGTTCCCCCCTCTCCACACACACCAACTGTGCTACAACATCACCCAGGGGGAGGCTTGGGGTAAGAAGCAAAAGAGCAAAAAAGGGAAAAGCAGCAGCTCTGCCCAGAGATGGGGACACGAACTGTCCCCTGTCCCTGCCTGGCAGGAGGGGGGATGCTCCCCCCCCAGCAGGTCTCAGCAGAGATGGGGATGTTCCTCTGGAAAGTTCATCAGGCTGGGAAAGGCTGGCGTGTCCAGAGTGATGCCACCAAGGACTGGTGGGTGTGAGCTGGGGTCCATTTTGCTGAGCAAAAAGGAAACCAGAAAGGAGGGCAGGTCAAGTCACTGCTGGTGACAAGGACCACGAGTTTGTAGCTCAGCTCAGGGTCTGTCTGCACCAGGCTTTGTGTGGTCCAGAGGCCACTGGCAGCCTCACCCCCATCATCTTTGCTCTGCACAGACTCCAGCAGAGGCTGAGACAGCTTCCAGCTCTGGACCTGAGAGCACATCATGGCATGGGCTGCAGACTTTCCCTGCTTGCTTAGCCTTGCTACCAGGCCCTGCTAGCACAGAAGACCCTGTAGACATCAGCAAGACTTGGAACAGGGCTCAGTTTGGTGTCTACTTGAGAAGTTGAATCTCAGCTACTGCTCCCCTGCATCCCTTCAGCATCTTCCCCAGGAACAACCAAGCACTGAGGGTGCATCTGAGGAGGTGACAGAAGCCCAACACATGGCACAAGTCCACCCTCAGTAAATGGAGATGGTTCAGAACCAGCTCTGCTCCTTCTGAGCTCCCCAGATCCCTCCAATGCCCAAAGTTCACCAAAGTTTGGAGGTTGTGCAGCCTCCAAACCCGATGCAGCACTTCAGGTCGGGATCCACGGAGGGGCCTGGGTGAAGTGGGGCAGTGCCCAGCGTGTAGGGCAGGGCAAAGAGAGAATATTTGAGATTGCAGGTTGGAGAAGGTGACTCAGAGCCAAGGATGGGCAGCTCAGCTGCCAGAGCTGCAAACTCCACTCTCCACCCTCCCGGCACAGAACCCTGGGAAGCTGCTGACCGTGGGAACTGGGATATCACAGCAGCCCAAGCCAGGGCAAAAACGTGGCTGTTGCTGAGAGATTAAAACTGTCCATCTCTGCAAGGCAATGACTTAACCAGAGGAGCAAAACCCCCGAGCTCAGCAGGTCTGGGTGCTGGAGATTGGTTGCTGAGCCTGGCAGGAGCCCCGTGGCTGTGGGCCAGGTATTCATAACATAATGGGAATGATGCTCACCCACTCCTTGCTGGGGCCTGCGTCTGTTTGCAAGATTTCAGAGCCACACCCTTCAATTCAGGGCTTTGGGAAAAAAAAAAAAAAAAAAAAGCTCAGCACCTGGGGAGAAGGGGGAGAAAGAAAGAAAGAGAAGGAACCACTTCAGAGCTGAGGAATCCCAGATGAGTCAGGGTGGGGGCTCTGACACAGGAAGAAAACAGAGATGGGAATGGGAAGGGGAGCAGGGGCCTCCCTGGTCTGCAGCACAGCAAGGGGATCCTGCAGAGCCCCCTCTGAGCAAAGGTCCCCTCTGAGCAAAGGTCCCCTCTGAGCAAAGGTCCCCTCTGAGCAGAGCTGGCAGCATTCAGCTGCCCTGTGCAAAGTGGGGCTGCTGCCACCACTGCCCAACTTCTGCTCCTGGAAATGTTCCTGCCCATTTGTTAGCATCAGCAAACCTGGCATGCAGATTTAACTCCCCTCTGTGGCACTGAGGTCACCTCTAAAAGTCCCCCAAAGCTCTTTTAGTCTCTGACATCTCCCAGGCTGGGGAGAGTCAAGTGCAGCACTCGGCCAGCAATCTCTGCCCCCCCACCAACACCCACCCCTTTGAGCAGCCCCACACTCAGACAGGTAAAAAAGTTCACACTTGTAAAAAAAGGGAATAGAAAACATCTGGAGCTTGGTTTTCAACTCTTCCAGAGCCTTACTGGGCAGCCATTAGTGACCTGCCAGCTCCTTTGTGCAGGGTGAGTGAAGCAGGGCTGGAAGACAATGCACCCAAAGGCTGTTTTGGAGCCTTTTGTGTGGTTTTCAGGGTTAGAAATACACAGCGAGGGGGAAGATAATGCCAGACCAGATCCCCTCTAGACTTACACCTGCCTCTGCCCCTGACCTCAGCTAGGTGTAAAGCCAACATTCCCTTAGCAGTTTGCTGGGGAGAAGCCTGGGTAACTTCCCTGCACTCAGTTTATTCCCCCAGTACCAACTCCCCCAGGGGATTTCAGGTTTTAAGTTGGGTTAAGTTCCAGTTTGTGAAGTCAGGGCAACATGGGAGAAGAGCTGCTGTCCTACTTCAAACCAAAGCTCAAGCCTTCCCACCACCAAAAACCACTCAAAAACTGGGACCCCCAAATCATAGGATGGGCTGGGTTGGAAGGGACCTCAGAGCTCATCAAGTCCAACCCTTGATCCACTCCCCCCGTGGTTCCCAGCCCATGGCACTGAGTGCCACATCCAGGCTCTTTTGAAATATCTCCAGGGATGGAGAATCCACCCCTTCCCTGGGCAGCCCATTCCAATGGCTGAGCACCCTCTCCCTAAAGAAATTCTTTCTCATGTCCAACCTAAACCTCCCCTGGCACAACTTGAGACCTCTTGTGCCCTCTTGTCTTGCTGAGAGTTGCCTGGGAAAAGAGCCCAACCCCCCCCTGGCTCCAACCTCCTTTCAGGGAGTTGCAGAGAGTGATGAGGTCTCCTCTGAGCCTCCTCTTCTCCAGCCTCAACACCCCCAGCTCCCTCAGCCCTTCCTCACAGGAATTCTGCTGGATCCCTTCACAGCCTCCTTGCTCTTCTCTGGACCTGCTCCAGCACCTCAATCTCCTTCCTGAGCTGAGGGGCCCAGAACTGGACACAGGACTCAAGCTGTGGCCTCCCCAGAGCTGAGCACAGGGGCAGAATCCCTTCCCTGGACCTGCTGGCCACTCTGTTCCTGAGCCAGCCCAGGATGCCATTGGCCTTCTTGGCCACCTGGGCACACTGCTGGCTCCTCTTCAGCTTCTATCAATCCAAAATCCTTACAAACCAGACAAGGAGCAACAAGTCCAAATGTCCTTTTTCTCTCAAAGCACTGGACCACAAGGCAACAAAAGAGCCCTGCAGTTACCTTAGCCTTGAATTTCTCCAAGGAGAAGCCTGAAACTGAAAAGCATGCCCCATGTTTACCCCTCTGAAGAGCCAGACCCAAGCTGGCACCAGACAATTCCTTTGTACCCCCAAACCCATTCCTGCTCAGCCCCTTGCCAGGGCTTTTTCCAGCTGAGTTTGGAGCACAAAAGGTGGTGTGGAGGCTCTGGATGAAACAGGGCTCCATCAGTACATGTTCTTCCCGGCCAGCCAGCTCATGCTGATGGTAAGGAAAACCTCCAGGACTTGTTCTGACCTGAGCACTGACTTCAGTTCTCCCTGGAGGAGTCACCCACGTGCATCTCTGCAGGTTATACAACATGTGTTATCCAGGGCAACTGGGACAAGTGGATCCAGAGAAAAAAGTGGATCCAGAGCAAAGCCCCTGAGCCTGCAAAGTCCTGGGGGACCCCAGTTGGGCCAAGACAGAGGATTTGGTGGCTGGCAGGAGGGAATGGCAACACAAAATGCCTGACTGCAAGCCAGAAACATGAAATTCCACCTTGTTGGAAGCTTCTCACTCCTTGATGAGATCTTAAGTAGAGTCAGAAGCAACTTAGGGGCACATTTTTGAGTTTACAAACTAGCCCTTGACTACAGCAATGCCTCAGCCCTCTGCACTGCTTAAAAACCCAGTTCACAACTGGGAATTGCCTTTTGGCTGCACCTCCTATTCCCCACTTGGTTCTGGGAAGGGTCAGCATTTTCATCTCTCCTTCCTAAAGCAGGCTGATCCCTTCCAATCCCATTGCCAGCCCCACTAGGAAAGACTCTAAAGCAAAGAAAACAACCCCTAGCAGCTTGTCCCTGCTTCTCCATTCATGTCCTCCAGCTGCACAAGGAAAAGGCAGCATCACCATAAAGGCTCATGTGGCTCCTGAGCCTCTTAAACCCCCCAGGACTCTGATTCTGAGATCAATCTCTGTACCTGGAGCAGGTACTGGGCAGAGGACAGAGGTCTTGGGATCAGCACTGAGGATGCTGCTGTCCACTGCAACCCAAACTTCAGCCTGACCTCCCTACAGCATCACCTTGCTCCTGATTTCAGCTCCCAAGTGTTGGCATCTGCCCCTCCACTGCCAGCTTAAACCCACGTGGAATAAGCAATAATTTAGGGGAGTGTTGGCTGCCATATTATAGTGGGACCAAACTCCCTGCGGATTCTCTGGGAGCTGGAGTGGGCCCCCTGGGGAGTGACTTTTGTGCCAATTTCTCTGCAATTTACTGAGAAGCCTGAGTTTTCTGCAAACCATCCCAGCCACGCAAGGAATGGGGTGGGGATGCTTTGACACGGAGTCTTGGATCCTTTACAGATCCCACCCAGCTCTGTCCGTGCTCACCTTTTAGTGCTCTTGTTTCACAATAACACCAAGCAGAGAGCAATTCAGAGAGCACGATTTAAGAGCAAAACAGACTGCAGGGAGCAAACAGGCACGGAGCAGAGGGAATCTGCAGAGCTACCATTCCCAGGACAATCCGTGCCTGGGAATGAGGCATCCGAGGCTGCTCCTGGAGCTGCTCCTGGGTGCACAAACACATCCCTGGGAGCACCTCTGAGCCTCCCTGCTTGGCTGCAGGGACTGTGCCCAACTCTCAGCAGTGCCACCACTTCCCTGGAAACCTGAGGAGAGCCCTGGCCTGGCAGCAAGAAAAAGGGGAATGGCTGTTTGGAGGCAGAAAGGTCTCTGAGCAGCCTGGCCTGAGTTTCCTCTGGCAGCATCAAATTCCCTTTGCACCTCCACCTGCTCAGCAGAAGGGACAAAACCATTCCCACTCACCAAAAAACTGGATACAGGATTTGTGCTGCCTAACCAGATGGATTCAGCCTTAGATTCCTGGGAGCTAATCCTCAGTACACCACCACGTTTCCTCCAGCAGATCCTCCTGCCTGTGTGGCAGCTCAGCTCCCTTTCACCTTAACCCCAGCATCCCCTGGTTCTTCAGTTCCATCCTACCCTGTAAGGAAAAAAAATTCCAATTCTTTCTACATTTTCCCAACAAACAGCTGCTTCTTGCAGAGCACAACAGACATGTTAGTGCCTATCTACATGAGTGCCCCATTCCCAGTGCTTATCAGCAAAGCAGCCTTGCAGAATCCCATCTGTTTAGTCTGCAGTGAGATCCAAATCTCCTTTCAGATGGGGATCTGTGTTTCCCAACTGGCCTTGATCCCTCTAAGGATCCCTCCCTTGATCCCAGCCTTTCCACCTGAACCCAAAGACCTGAAAATTTCAGGGGATCTTTCAGATCCAGAGCTCACAAACCTTGCACTGATCCCCCTGGTGAGGACCCAGCCCCACAAAGAAGTGAAAATTCCAGTTCTGAGACTGGGGAGAGCTTGGGATGGTGGTGAGGGATTTTTTGGGATGTGATAGGACACGGGGAAATGGATACAAACTAAAGGAGGGGAGATTTAGATTGGAAGTTAGGAAGTTCTTCACCATGAGGGGGGTGCCCAGAGAGGTGGTGGGAGCCCCATCCATCCCTGGGAGATTTTAAGGCCAGGCTGGACAGGGATCTGAGCAACCTGAGCTGGTGGGAGGTGTCCCTGCCATGGACCTGGATGAGCTTAAAGGTCCCTTCCATCCCTGAAAATTCTGATTCTTTGAGTTCCCAGGAAGGGGTCAGTTACTGACAGTGCCCAACTACACCCCAGGGACCATTCAGGGAAGGGCAGAAAGGCCAGGAGTGACTTTGGTATTCCCAGAACAACAACAGATCCAGCTGGGAATGCTGGGGCAGAAGCAGCCACCCATGGGTGTCCCCACTCCATCCCATCTCCCAGCACACCCACTGGTGTCCCCAGTCCATCTCCCAGCACACCCACTGGTGTCCCCCAGTCCATCTCCCAACACACCCACTGGTGTCCCCACTCCATCTCCCAGCACACCCACTGGTGTCCCCCAGTCCATCTCCCAGCACATCCAGTCATGTCCCCCAGTTCATCTCCCAGCACACCCACTGGTGTCCCCACTCCATCTCCCAGTCCACCCAGTGGTGCCCCCCAGTCCATGCAGGGGCTGTGCTGGTCAGGAGAGGGATGGGAGCAGGCAGAGAGCCCTGGGGCTGGGAAACCTCAGGAGACAGAGCCAGCTCAGGCTTCTTTTTCCACCTGGCTGGGAAAGGAGAACGCAGAGGTTGGGCCACCCAGCCCCAGAGGGCTTTGTCAGCAGAGTTTGCAGGAGGGGGAAGGCTCCGGGCCCCGCCTGGCGCTTCCCTTTGTGCATTTGCTGAGCTCTGATCTCGCAGCGTCCATTGCCCTGGGGAAGGAGCTGGCTCCAGCCTCTCCTGCCTGGGTTTTGTGCTGGAGCCAACCTCGCAGCCTTCAAAGCTTCCACCTCAGCAAATTGTCAGACAAGTGCCTGCCCCGACGTCTTGTCAGGGAAATGCCGAGCTAAGGGAAAGGGGGAAGAGCTCCCTCGCGGGTGGGAGATGCTCGATTTCTGCCCTGTTTTGGGGGACAGCTCAAGGAGCACCCCTTGGCTTTCCCCCAGCCCTCTCTGCCACCCTCAGTGTCCCTCAGCTCTGCCATCTGTGCCTCTGCCCCACACCAGTTCCTCTGATGGAGAGGAAATGAAATGTTCACCCAGCTTCTCCCACAGCCAACTGGGATTTCTGCAGACTGAGCTGGGGGAGCTGCTCCCTGTGACCTCCCTTGGAGAGGTCTGGTGGCCCCTCTGCTATCCCAGGGAAAGCCAAAGCCTTTAAGTTGCCCTTAGACACAGGAATTGCCATGGGAATTCTGTGGGCCCTGGAATCAGAGCAGGGAGCTGCAGGGAGGCAGGTTCTGCATCGAGTGGTTTCCCCACTGCTGACAACTGGGAGACAACTGGGACCATCACCAGTGTGGCAGCTCAGCTCCATTTCACCTCATCCCCCCAACATCCCCTGGTTCTTCAGTTCCATCCTACCCTGTAAGGAAAAAAAATTCCAATTCTTTCTACATTTTCCCAACAAACAGCTGCTTCTTGCAGAGCAGAACAGACACGTCTAGTGCATATCTACATGAGTACCCCAGTGGGTGTGCTGGGAGAGGGACTGGGGACAC
Source organism: Heliangelus exortis (assembly GCF_036169615.1). Taxonomy (NCBI): domain Eukaryota; kingdom Metazoa; phylum Chordata; class Aves; order Apodiformes; family Trochilidae; genus Heliangelus; species Heliangelus exortis. The sequence goes on along the minus strand of NC_092452.1, from coordinate 1,753,531 downwards.
CAGTGGGTGTGCTGGCAGAGGGACTGGGGACACCAGTGGGTGTGGATGGACTGGGGGGCACCACTGGGTGTGCTGGGAGATGAACTGGGGGACACCAGTGGGTGTGGATGGACTGGGGGGCACCAGTAGGTGTGCTGGGAGATGGACTGGGGACACCAGTGGGTGTGCTGGGAGATGGACTGGGGGACACCAGTGGGTGTGTTGGGAGAGGGACTGGGGACACCAGTGGGTGTGGATGGACTGGGGGACACCAGTGGGTGTGCTGGGAGATGGACTGGGGGACACCAGTGGGTGTGCTGGGAGATGGTATGGACTGGGGACACCAGTGGGTGTGCTGGGAGATGCCTTGCAGAACAGAACAGAACAGAAGTGGTTTCACCACTGGTGGTTTCTCCACTGCTGACAGCTGGGACCATCACCAATGCACTTCTACATTTAGACCCTCTGGAAAGCTCCAGGTCCCCCCCTGGCAGGTGCCTCCTCTCCTCCCAGTCCCTGCAGACACACTTGCATGTTCCCACCAGGAGCAGCTTTACTCCTGGCTTTACAAGTGTTTACACACTCCATAAAGCCTTCTTTTGCCTTGCAGTTGTGCAAGCTCTTTGTAAATTTTATTATTCTTCCTTTTGAACCTGGAAGAGAAGCAGGCCACCAATACTCTTCACTGCAGTTTATAGCTTACAACTCCTTAAAAAGACTTTTTTTCCCTCTCCCCTAAACATCTACCCCTCTGAATCATGCTCTGCACAATGCCTGGAGTCAGCACATCACACAACCAGCTGGAGCTGGTCTGTGGAAAAAAGCAGAGACACACACACAGCCAGAGCAAGGAACCAGCCAGGACCTGCAGCCTTGGCAAAGAGCAGAGCAAATTTGCTGGTGACAGCACCAGCTAGAAATGCAGATCAAGAGAGAACATGGAGAAGCACAGCAGCACTCTGCTCTCCACCTCCCCCAAAGGCAAGGATCAGTATTTGGGACACTAAGTAGTCACCTGGGAAACTTGCACCGGGGGAGAAAGGCCTGGCACAGGCCTGGTTTTCTCTTTGCATGATGCTATTTGTTAACCTACAGCTCAGGCAAACACATCCCTTGGCCTTGGGAATTCCCCCCCAAATCAGTTTTGCACTGATGTCATCCAAGGTCAGATGAGATTCCTGCTTTCAGCATTGACAGAACAACCTCAAGAAAACAGAGCTCACAAAAAACCAAACCAAACCAAAAAAAAAAACAAAAAACCCAACCCAAAACAACAACAAAAAAAACCAAAGGCCAGGGTGTACCCCAGGAATATCTAATTTAATTCCCAAGCCTCATCCATATTTACTCTTCTTTTCTTCCTCCCTTGTCTCCAAAGCTGCTACAAGGCTCATCACTCCCACGAGGTCCTTTCACTGAACCACAATCTTTCTGCCAGTCTCTTTTCCATCTTTTCCATCTGCCTTTGCTGGACATTCCCATCCTCTCAGGCCCAGCACCTCTGCTCTCACCCAGCTTTTCCACCACGGCAATGCTTGAGCACTGCACAAGAGGTCATGGAAGAAGCCAAAGCATTTCAGGAAGTCCCACAAGGTTTTTTGGGGCCAAGGTAGGAAAGGTGGTGTCACTGTGGCTTCCCTGATCCAAGGACAAAGTTGCCCAAAGGGATGATCTGTGGTGGGCTCAGGGATCCAGGGCAACCCAAAAGCAGTTCTCAGGTGTTCATCCTGAGTACAAAGTGTGGGTATTTTGAGGAAAAGACTAAACATGTTTAAGTAATGGTTAAGATGTGGAGTTAAAACTCAGCCTAAGTCAGTCAGGAATGCACTGCAGGTCCTGCTCTAGGGGCTGGGGAACAATAAATAATCCAGCATCTGCCCTACTTATCCACCTGGACACCAGGAGTCAGTGCTGGTCAAGCTGGGAATGTCCAGCAAGGCAGTGATTACTCCAGCAAATCATTCCCAGGAAGTTCAAGAGCCCTGGCTCACACACATTCCTGAAAAGCCCTCAAAACTTTCCAATATTGCCCTGCTAACCCCTGTGGGTCCAGGCACTGCTCAGTTCCCTGCAGGGAAGGCTCTGCCCAGGTACCACCTCAGCACAGGAGATGCAGGAGGAGAGGGAAGTTCTCCAGGTAGGAATTGCCAGCAAAGCCCACACTGGGAAGCTCCATCCATCCATCCTGGGCCCTTTTTTTCCTGCTCAGACTGTATCACCTGCTCTGAGGGGACATGAAGATGCTGGCTGTGTTTGTGAAAACCTTTGGATTTCATAGAATCACAGAATCATAGAATTGGCTGGGTTGGAAGGGACCTCAGAGCTCATCAAGTCCAACCCTTGCTCCACTCCCCCCGTGGTTCCCAGCCCATGGCACTGAGTGCCACATCCAGGCTCTTTGGAAATATCTCCAGGGATGGAGAATCCACCCCTTCCCTGGGCAGCCCATTCCAATGCCTGAGCACCCTCTCTGCAAAGAATCCTTTCCTAATATCCAACCTAAAGCTGAAGCTCTGCCAGGGGAGGTTTAGGTTGGATATTAGGAAAAAATCCTTAAGCCCATGGCCTCTTCTCTTGTCTCTGCCTGGGAGCAGAGCCCAACCCCCCCCCGGCTCCAACCTCCTTTCAGGGAGTTGGAGAGAGTGATGAGGTCTCCCCTGAGCCTCCTCTTCTCCAGCCTCAACACCCCCAGCTCCCTCAGCCCTTCCTCACAGGAATTCTGCTGGATCCCTTCACCTCCTTTGGGCCTCCATCTCCTTCCTGAATTTCAGGGCCCAGAACTGGACACAGGACTCAAGCTGTGGCCTCCCCAGGGGCAGAATCCCTTCCCTGGACCTCTTGGCCACACTCTTCCTCATCCAGGATGCCATTGGCCTTCTTGGCTACCTGGGCACACTGCTGGCTCATGGTCACCTTCCAGCTCCCTTTCTGCCCCTCTGTGCCCAGCCTGGAGCTCCCCATGGGGTTGTTGTGGCCAAAATTCAGGACCTGGCACTTGGAATGTTGAACCTCATCCCGTTGGGATCAGCCCAACTCTCCAACCAGGATTCAGGGAGTTGTAGAGAGTGATGAGGCCTCCCCTGAGCCTCCTCTTCTCCAGCCTCAACACCCCCAGCTCCCTCAGCCCTTCCTCACAGGAATTCTGCTGGATCCCTTCCCAGCCTCCTTGCTCTTCTCTGGACCTGCTCCAGCACCTCAATCTCCTTCCTGAGCTGAGGGGCCCAGAACTGGACACAGGACTCAAGCTGTGGCCTCACCAGCACACAATTCCTGCATAAAGGGTCAGGGAGTTCTTCCCGAGGATGCAACCAAGGATCTCTTCCCTCACAGCCACCCCACAGATGAGATTTTCCCCCCCCCATCTCCTTGCAGGGATCTCCTAGCAGGTAACTGAGATTAAAGGGAGAAGCAGAAAGAGCTGAGCAGTCTCAGGGGCAGGCAGGAGAGGAGCCGCCCTGCTCGACTTCCTTTTGATCTCCAGAGAGAACACCATGGAGCTGCCCTTCTCTTTTGATGTGTCACCCTCCAGCTTGTTCCCTTCCTGCCTGTTGCAGCATGACTGCTCCTGGATTTCAGCTGCTGGGGTAACAAAGCTGAGTTGCAGCAGCTTCAGTGTGGTTTGCCAGACTTCAGAGTCTCAGGGTTTGACCCCAGGTGTGGAGATGAACTGAGAAGGCCGAGGAGGGACAACACCCTCAGACTCAGCTCGAAAGCCCTGTCACTCATGCACAAGGCACAAAAATTGCTCGTGGAACAACAAAACAAAATTAATAATTATGGACTCATCAAGCACTCCACACCAGGAAACAGAGCAGATTTCCAGTGCCATGTCTGATCTTTACCCCACTGTATGGCCAAAGCCCATTTGGACTTTTTATAAAGGGCCTGTAGCAATGGGACAAGGGGGTAGCAATGGGACAAGGGGGTAGCAATGGGACAAGGGGTAATGGCTTTAAAGAGGAAGAAGGGAGATTTGGATTAGAAATTAGGAAGAAATTCTTTGCTGTGAGTGTGGTCAGCCCCTGGCCCAGGTTGCCCAGAGAAGCTGTGGCTGCCCCATCCCTGTTCCAGCCCAGGTTGGATGGGGCTTGGAGCCCCCTGAGCTGGTGGGAGGTGTCCCTGCCCATGGAGGGATCAGCTTTAAGGTCCCTTCATCCCTTCTTGCCCAAACCTATCTGAGATTTTATGATTCTACAATTCTGACTTAGATGAAGGGGGTTTTAATCAATCACAAAGGCTCTTATCTGAAGTGCATTCTGCTATGGAAACCCAAGATTTCTCCTTACCTTCCCTGCTTCACAGTAAGGTCCCCAGACTACATGGAAGCCCTTTAGAAAGCTCTGCCAGTCTGAAAACTTTATCACTCAAAGTAAAACCTTCTGCTCCAGGTCAAGCCATTCTGTGAAATGTTGGGTTGCAAGTCAAGATAGAAATCCAGAGAGCTGATAACAAGCACTTGATAAGCCTCATCTACAGCTGATTGAACTCAGATTGTCTGATCATAACAGATCAGGTTTGCAAAGCATCTTTTATTCACTCAGGAGCTTAGCACACCAGATACCAGGTTATGCTTCCCAGTGAAATAAAGAGGGCAAGGCTGCAGGTCCAAGAAAAGGGGCATTTTACCTGAGTTCTGCAGCCAGAAGTCTAAGAAAGGAACCCAAACTTCCCAGCCCAGAACAAAAGTCTTCTAGACTTGAGCACCTTTGGTTCTTGTCAGAGCTTTCTAAGCACATCCTGATCCTGAGCTTTCTTCTTCAAACCCAAGACCCCTTCAGAGTTCAGACTTAGTGGGTGACCCAGCTTTAAGGTAACAAGGACATCCCCACATAATTAAATCCAAGAAACTCAAGCTTGAGCTGATAAGAGAATTGGTGGCAAGACTTCTGTCTGTCACGCTCCAAAGGAATTTTGTGGAAAACCAAACCTCCTGCCCATGTTAACACGAGTCAACTTCTTGAGAAAACAGCAACAAAACCCTGAAGACTGAGGAAGGAGCCCAGTGCAGGACAAACTTCCCACACTACCAAGAGACCATTCTCACCAAGGCATCAGCCTTAACACCACATCCATCTCCACAGCCAGCAGGGCACAGGGAAGTCAGCAGCTGATCTTTTGGATCCCCTCTGGCCTCCCCCGACCTACCAAGCACTCCCATTGCCTTCTGCACATGCTCTGAGTCAACCTCAGACTCATCTTGGATTTGTGGTTGCTTTTGGCCCCCAACTCTGCCAAGCTGGTTCCACTTCCTCACACCACCAGCTCACCTAAAATAAAATAAAATAAATAAATCAGTTCTTTGCAAGACAACTAGCTCACACCTGGTACAGAAAAGATGTGTTTGGTTTGGGTCTGTCCTTTTCTCAGGTTTCTACACTGCAAGAAACAGAAACTCAGATCTCCATGGGGTGAAACCTTTCACTTTTCTCCTTTAATTCATAGGCAGCAAAGTGCCAGGAAGAACAAGAACGAACTTGCCCTCAGCTGAGCAAAGGAAATCCAAAAATCTGCAGCTTCTGCCATCCAAACTTGTGGTGACAAGTTGCTGGGTTTCCAGCTAGAGGAAGCTGCTCCTGGGAGCAGACATGTTGCTGCCAGCAGCTCTCAGCTCCTAAACTTGATTCCTCCACTCTTGGGCTGGTCACACACTCTGGGGAAAGTTGAATTAAACCATTTTTAAACCATGTCACCAGTTAGAAATGCTGATGAACAGTGTCAGCAAGGCTGTCAATACATCCCTGCCTAAGGAGGGAAGCAGACAGCAGGGAGATTGGTGCCTCCCACAGTCATTTGCTCTGGCAGCTGTCAACCTGAAACTGATAAAATTGCTGCTCTTTCACTCTATTTACACACTAAAGCTTCTCCCAATGAATGCACCCCTTGTACTCATCCTGCACAAGAATCTAGGAAACAGAGAAGTGTCTCTTACTCTAAGCAAGAATCGAAGTTAAGAAAAATTAAAAACTAATTAAAGAGGATCTCATTGACTCCATTGAAATCTTAATTCCTACAAAGGCTGGAAGCAACTGCAGAATCATCCAGGAACTGGAATCTCCAATTCTTAGCCCCAGTTTGAGCCTTGGTTATGTGGGATTAGCTGCTTTCCCCCTCCTGCCTTGACTTTTCTGTCCAAGGAAGGGGGATAATTAGCTGTGATTTGCTACACAGCATGGCATGAGACTTCATTAGTCAGACCACTTTGAAGGACTGGTACCTAATTAATATCTGCAGTGATTATTATGAACAATGGCTCGGCTCACAGCTGATGATACAGCTCAGCTCACCAGGACTTTTTCATTCTCCAAAGTGCTGTGCAAACACACAGCCAATATTCCACATCAGAAATCCCCACAGCTGGGGGTGGTTATCAAAAAAACTGAGGCAAGGGCTGAAGGAGCCCAAGGAACAATCACAAAGCACAGAGCATGGGGACTGGGATGAGGCAGCAGTTTGACAGCCCCATGGCAGTGCCCTGGAGGGGTTTGGGCTCTGTTTGGAAATGCTCAGCAATGTGTGCTCTGTGCAGGTCCTGAACTCAGACAGCTCCTGGGAGCAACCAGAGTGTTGGAGCTTGAGGTGTAGGAAAGAGCAAGTGAAGATTTCTTAACTCACCCTCCACATGCACCCAAATAATCACAGAATCCTAGAATGGGCTGGGTTGGAAGGGACCTCAGAGCTCATCAAGTCCAACCCTTGATCCACTCCCCCCGTGGTTCCCAGCCCATGGCACTGAGTGCCACATCCAGGCTCTTTTGAAATATCTCCAGGGATGGAGAATCCACCCCTTCCCTGGGCAGCCCATTCCAATGCCTGAGCACCCTCTCTGCAAAGAATCCTTTCCTAATATCCAACCTAAACCTCCCCTGGCAGAGCTGAAGCTCTGCCAGGGGAGGTTTAGGTTGGATATTAGGAAAAAATTCTTTAGTCTGTGCCCTCTTATCCTACTGATATCTGCCTGACCCCCCCCCTGGCTCCAACCTCCTTCCAGGGAGTTGTAGAGAGTGATGAGGTCTCCCCTGAGCCTCCTCTTCTCCAGCCTCAACACCCCCAGCTCCCTCAGCCTCTCCTCATAGGATCTAATGTGGCTTGCAGTGCAAGCCAGGTGGCTACAAGCCCTGCACCCCAGCCCAGCCTGGTGCTGGGTGCTCAGCACTGGGGACACCACTCTCTGGACTCACAACCAAGTTGCCCAGGTCCCCTGAGCTCTCCCAGGGTGACCACCTCCAGGACTCAGACAAGCCAGGGGCATCTCCATCCCTCCTGATCTATGAGGAACCCCAAGCAACCAGCTGTGCAACAGGGAGAAGAAGTCTCGGGTTTAGCCCTCATCTTTAATCTCCTTCTGTCCTGCCTTCAGGACACCTGGGAACACATTTTAGCCAGGTTACAAAATGCAGAGAGATTATTTTATAAAAAAAAAAAATATAACTTCTCCAGAGCCTTACTGCATGAGATCCACAGGCACTGTTCTGCTGCTGCCATGGAGCTGGGTTCCCACCTCCCTCATCTCCCCACAGCCTCCTGGATAGCACAAGCTGAAAAAGAAAGAGAAGTTTTGGGGGTTTTTTCCTGTCTTCAAAGGCTCCATTGGGAGCTCCTTAGCACCTGAAGACCTGCAGAGATTTTTGTTGATGTTACTTGGAGCTGTATTTGGGGCAGTATCAAAAGGACAAGGAACAAAACACACTGCTGTGCCCAAGCCAAACAGAGCTGGGGTTGGAGCTCTGCCACTTCTGAGACAGTGGGACATATTGATATGAGCAATTTAATAGCACAGACTTGAGAAACAGATAAGAAGCCATCGTGGTGTTACAGCCCCACTGGGCTGGTTTGCAGGTCTGTACATGGCCAGTAACAGACTGGAAAAAAGAAGGAAAAAACCAGCCCACAGTCTTTCAACATGCAGCAGCCCAAAAAGATCCCCCAGACAGATACTGATCTGTCACTCACTGCCTGAGGAACACAAAACAGGGGCTCCTGGAAGGGGGAGGGCATTCCAGCCAGGGGCAGGGAATGTCAGCCTGGCTGTAACTCCCCAGCTTGTCTCCTTTCCACCATAAAACTTTTCACAGGTGTGTAAATCCCCAAAGGAAAATGAAAGGCAAGAAACCCTGCTCAGCCTTTAAAACCTGAGCGTGGAACAGATAAACCCCAGCCTCTTTTATAAATATTTCCAAGTATAAAATTGCAATAATATTGACACAACCCTACAGGAATATCCCAAGGGGCAGAGCTGGAGGTTGCATGATGCTCCAGTGCCATCAGCTGCACAGGAGAGGCAAGAGCAGCTCAGCAGGAGGGAAGGGGAAGCTGAGACAAGGGGGAAGCCAAGACCCCCCCAGATCACACTGCACGTCAGGGGAGCTGCTTCATTAACAAACAGAAATGTTATTTTATTAAGAAGCTGCAAGAGAGCTCAGGCACTTGGGGAAAAAAAATAAAATATCCATGGCAAATTGCTTCATCCTTTCACTCCCACAAAGAGTAAAACCAGCCCAGACTGAAGCCTTCTTTAAGGAAATTAAGAACCCCCAGCACCAAGGAAAAAAACCTTTGGCTGCAGCTGAGAAGGAGCTCTCAGGACTCCTGCTGGGAGTCCCCACCATTTTCTGCCTGGCAGAAACTTGAATTTCTGAAGATCCTGGAGGGATTTCTGTGACCTTCCTCAGTCCCCTCAAACCCACCAGGAACTTTTCTGCCAAGTTCATCCCAGCATCCCAGCAGCTTTCCCTCCAGGAGGCTGAGCCCAGCCAGCACACTCACACTTCACTCTTCCAGCTGAGCTCACTGCAGAGGAAACCCAAAGCTTTCAGTTTTTTCTCTCCCCCCTCTGCTACCACCGGATGAACAAACAAACAGCAAACCCAGTCAGGACACGAAGCCAAACACCATCCAGGTTTCTCTCTGGGAAGCAGAGCAAGAGCACCTCCTGGAGGAGATGTCCTGGAGGAGATTCCTGCTCTGCCCTCCTCTGGAATGGAGCTCTCAGGACACAGCTCAGGGCCAGACCTGAGCTCCCTGCCCAGGAAGGGAGCAGTGGAAGGGAGAAATGGAGAAGTCACCAGTTCCTCACTTACCCATTTTTGCCTGTCAGTCATTTTTGCTTGAGGTTTTTAATCTGTTTAGACAACAGAGGAGAAGTGTGGCCCTTACTGACTACCAGAGCTACCAAACCATGATGCTATGCATGAACCAAAGCTAATGGGGCAATTAAAACAAGAAAAAAAAAAGGAGTTAGAATAAGATATTTTGCTCAAGTTTTCTTTCTGCCGTAGATTTTACTGAAACAAACAAACAAAAAAACCACAACCCAGGGAAAGTTCTGATGTTCTCACCAGAGCCAAACATTCCTTCAAGCTTACCTACATCTCCTCTGGGCTTGTAAATACCACAAAATTATCAACTCAGCTACCTGGGACTGCTTAGGTGCTGAAAACAGTGAACAAAAAGATTTAAAAACCCAATGCAGTATTTATGATAAAATTAAGTTATTTTTATTTCAAGGACATTATTACAAAAAGCACTCACTCTGATAGACACATAAATAAACACACATCTCTCTCCACAGAGAGCTGACACCACCTCCAAACCTCCAAAACACACTCCAGACAAGCTCCCTCTGCAGAGGTACCTGGGTCACAGCCTGACCAAAGGATATAAAACAGTTTGGGTTGGAGGGGACCTCTAAAGGTCCAAACCCTCCATCCTGACCTCAAGAGTTCCCAGGGATGGGACATCTCCCACCTCCCTGGGCATCCTGTTGATCAGACACCCCCTGCAGTGATCCCACTCCCTTGTTCATAGCTGATAAACCACATTTTGTGTTTCCCAAGAGCCTTTTGTTCAGACATGACAAGCACAGAACAAACAGGGCATTGCATGGCTCCACAGAAAGGTCCCTTTTCCTTGAGAAACTCCAGGGTCAAAAAAACCCCAAAACAAACCAGAACACATTCTCTGTTCTTCCAGGGGCTGTTCTTGGTACACACAGACAGCACAGATGTAGGAATTTTGATTTCAAGAGCCCTTTCTAGGCACAGGGAGAATTCATAAGGCTGGTTAAAACTGCCACCACATTTTGTAGGTGGCTGTCCCAGTGACCACGAGCCAGCAATGAGCCCCTGTGGCCAAGGCCAATGGCACCTGGGGGACATCAGAAGGTCAGCAGGTCAGGAGAGGTTCTCCTCCCCCTCTGTTCTGCCCTGGTGAGGCCACATCTGGAATATTGTGTCCAGTTCTGGGCCCCTCAGTTCCAGAAGGACAGGGAGCTGATGGAGGGAGTCCAGCACAGAGCCACAGAGATGCTGAAGGGAGTGGAACATCTCCTGGTGAGGAAAGGCTGAGGGAGCTGAGGGGCTCTGCAGCTTGGAGAAGAGGAGAAGACCTCATTAATGTGAGGGTGACCTCATGAATGTGTTATGGATTTGTAAAGGGCAAGTGTCAGGAGGCTGGAGCCAGGCCAAGGACAGGGGGCAATGGGTGGAAGCTGGAGCACAGGAGGTTCCATGTAAATACAAGAAAAAGCTTTTTCACTGTGATGGTGACAGAACACTGGCACAGGCAGCCCAGTGAGGTTGTGGATTCTCCTCTGGAGAGATTCAAACCTCACCTGGACAAGTTCCTGTGTGTCCTACCCTTGGTGATCCTGCCTTGGCAGGGGGGCTGGAGTCAATGAGCTCTCCAGGTCCCTTCCAACCTCTGACATTCTGTGATTCTGTGAAAGAAAAAAAAAGAAAAAAAATCCAAAACCACATAGAAGTTACTTGCCTCAGACTCTCTAGAGGCCTGATCCCAGCAGGGATTTAGGAATTTCTAGACCAAGGAGCAAGCACCTCCTTGCCTATAAACTCAGGGATCCGAGGCCTTTCCTCAGTCACTGCTCCTCTCCTGAGCACTCCCTGCCCTCGCCGTTTGATTTAAAAAGCAAGAGCCTCCTGTCCCAGCTGGTGCTCCCAAAGCAGCACACCAGCTCCATGGCACAATCCTCTGTCAGGATCTGGGTTATCCTCTGCACCATGTCCCCACTGATCCCCAGGGAGCGGAAGTGATCGAAGTCGCTGCGGCCCAACCTGCGCAGGCGCCGCGCGGCCGCTCTGTAGCACTTCCAGGGCTGAGGTTCCAGCAGGAGGTACCTGCAGAGGGAGGAGAGGAAGGACAGGAACTCCCTCAGCCCTCTGTCCCCATGGTTCAGGTGGATCCACATGGTCACGGACATGCAGAACCCGATGTCGAAGGAGGAGCGGCCGAAGCGGCGCAGGTGGGAGCCGAGGAAAAGCTCCCGGGCCCTGCGGTCCATGATGTCCAAGTGGGCAAAGGATATGGAGCCAGGGAAGGGGCTGCACTGCTGAGCCCTCTGGATCAGCACGGGGTCAATGTCACAGCACAGGAGGTTCAGATCCTTCCCGGGTTGGTCCGGGTTGCCCTGGCTCTCCTGAAGCCCCAGCAGGTGTTTGTACAGGGCCACGCTGAGCTCCTGCAGGAAGAAAAACAAAAAAGGGACTCAGGGGGCTGCAGGAAGAAAAACAAAAAAGGGGCTCAGGGGGCTGCAGGAAGAAAAACAAAAAAGGGGCTCAGGGGGCTGCAGGAAGAAAAACAAAAAAGGGGCTTGGGGGGGCTGCAGGGCTCCAGTAGCTCAGCACCAACCCCCCCAGGGTCCCACCCGCAGCAGCAAGGCCCAAGCACCAGCTCAGAGCTTGCTCCTGATGAAGTTCAGAAGAATTTGCTCACCAGAACCTTCCTTTCTGGAGCAAAAAGCAGCACAAGATCCTTGGCTTGGAGAATCCCAGAATGGTTTGGGTTGGAAAAGAGCTCCAAGCTCACCCAGTCCAACCTGTGACCAGCACCATCATTTAACTACTAAACCCTCCTAACTGCATGGCCCTACCTAACTACACCCTACCTAAACTACACATCCCTAAGGTCCCCAAAAACCTTCTCAGTGCCTCCAGGGATGGGGACTCCACCACTGTCCTGGGCCATCCCAATGCCTGACAACCCTCTGAGTGACAAAATGTTTCCTAACATCAGCCTAACCCTCCCCTGGAGCTTCCATCCATTCCCCCTGCTCCTATCCCATCCCTCAGGAGCAGAGGCTGCTTCCCTCCTGGCTCCAACCTCCCTTGAGGGGGCTGAAGAGAGCTCTAAGGTCTCCTCTCATCCTCCTCTTCTCCAGAACCAGAGACTGGAACTGAGCCAGGCTCACCCCAGACTTGGGCTTTGCTCCAGAAAATGGGATGGCATTTTTTTTTTGTGGTAGGAATTTCAGTGGATATCTCCATCCATCCTGAGGGTGAAGGCTTTCCAGACTTCCTGAGGTGAGCCTCAGAGTTCCCTGGTGACACTTGAAGCATTTAGAGCGACACAATTCTGCTGCTGCTGCTAAATGAAGCCGTTCCCTGACCCGACGGGAGCATCACAGGAGAGCTTGGCTCCCAATTCCCTTCCCGAGTGCGCCACGAAGTGGCAAAAGGATTCATCTTCCTTTAGAAACCCAAAAAAACCCCGGAAAGCCCTGGAGCAGCAGCGGGCAAACACTGGCATCTAGTGGGGAAAGTGTGAAGGTTTTTCACCAGACCTGTTCCACCACTTGCCCTGAAATAGGAGCTCAGGTTGTTCCCTGCTCAATGCCCCAGGCGGCTTTTCAGAGCGGGAATTTTGGGGAGGAGAAGCCACAGGAGCAGCAGAATGCCTGAGTGAGTAATGACGGCTCAGTTAATGCAGTGTTAGAGTTTCCATCTGGGAAAAAATAATAATAAATGATTAACTCGAAATGAAGCAGGGGTGCTTCTGTGGCAAAGCTGCAGGCTGAGGAAAAGCCACGGAAAAAATAAAAATAAAAGCAGAACTCGGGAAAGAAAGAGAAGGAACTTCCAAAATTCTATGGGATTCCACAGCCCTGTCACAAACTCTCCCAGAGCAGTGCCCAGGATTTTGGTGCCATCTGATACTCCAGAACACACAACAAATGCTGGTTTCCAGCTTCAGGCTTCTCCAGCCCCCCCCTGCTCTCAGGGCACCCCGGGACACTGCAGGCTCAGGCTCCAGAGGCAAAGAGGGCAGAGCCACCAACCCACACCCACCCAGGCTCTGAAACCACCCCCAGCACCACAGCCCCTGCCCAGCCCTCCCCTTGCTCCCCCAGGAGAGCTGCAGAGGGAGCTTCACCCCCAGCTCTGCTCTCCTGATTCCCACTCCCACGCTGCTTTTCCCACTTTTTGTCTCCTCCTTTCCTGGCTCTTCCATCCCTCCCCAGGCCAGTGCCCCCCCCCACAGCCCCCACTGCTCCCCAGGACTCCAGCCCACAGCCCCCACCCACTCTGTCCCATTTCTCCCCAATATCCCCTGGGAGTGTTTCCCCCAACCTTCCCAGTTTGCCCCACTGTCCTCTTTCCCAATCCTCCCAGTTTGCCCCACTGTCGCCCTCCTCCCAGGCCCTATTAAACTTTCCCAGTCTTCCCAGTTTGCCCCACTGTCTTCTTTCCCAGTCTTCCCAGTTTGCCCCACTGTCGCCCTCCTCCCAGGCCCTAATCCCCTTTCCCAGTCTTCCCAGTTTGCCCCACTGTCCTCTTTCCCAGTCCTCCCAGTTTGCCCCACTGTTTTCTTTCCCAGTCTTCCCAGTTTGCCCCACTGTTTTCTTTCCCAGTCTTCCCAGTTTTTCCCACTGTCCTCTTTCCCAGTCCTCCCAGTTGGCCCCACTGCCGCCCTCCTCCCAGGCCCTCATCCCCTCTCCCACTCTTCCCAGTTTGCCCCATCCCCCTGGCCCAGTGCTCCCTCTTACCCCCGAGTTGCAGCCCACATCGAGCCCCAGCAGCGGGCGGGCGGCCGCGGGGAACAAAGTCCGCAGGAGCCCTGGAGGCAGGAGCCTGACTCGTCCCTCGGGCGGGTGGAAGCGGGAATAATTTGGGAAATTCCCGTAGGGAGCAGCTCCAGACCCCTCACTCATGGGCGCCGCCATTTTACCCTTCGCCTCGGTGCGCCGGGCGGGGACCGGGCGGGAGCAGAAGCGTTCCGGGGCAGAAAGGTTCCGCTGTCAACGGCCCCCGCTCTCCTACCTCGGCTTTTCGGGGTGAAAAGAAGAATTCTTAGAGATTTTGTGTAAAAAAAACCCCAAAATCCGGCTGGGCTCTGTCACAGAGCCGAAGAGGGGCGGCTCCAAGCACCCGTGTGGCTCCTTCACCCCCCTCGCCATTGCCCTGTGCCTCGGCGTTGCCATGGCGACGCTGCGGCCTGGTGTGGGGCCCAGGCCTTGATGGCGACATTGGGGTCCCCCCTGGGTGCCAGAGGAGCCACCCCAGAGGAACCACTCAGCCCCAAAGATTGCTGTCAACCCCAGACAGTGGTAAAATTCTCCCATTCACTCAAACCCCCCTGAATTTGGGTGACCCAGCCCTGGCCGCTGCTTCCCCTGCTGATAAAAGCTTCACAAACTTCTGCCAGAATGTTCTTGAAACGAATATATTTATAAATATAAATTTCAGATAAATGTTACTTCATTCTCATTTAAGCAGATGATTATCCAGGCCCCATGGGTAGGCAGCTGTCAGGTTTGACAGCAGTAGAAAATGGGAGCTTGGAGCTAAATGGGGAAGGTTTTGGGGTCAAGCTGACACAAAGAAACTCCATTTCATATTAGAATGTTGGTGGGGTTTTTTTGTTCTTATTGCAGTGTGGAGACCAGAGGGCGCCAGGAGCTCAGAAATGTGCAGGTGAACACCACCCATGGCCCTTCTGGGCTTGGGTTTGTGCCTTTCAAGAAGCAAACAAGGATTTGCAGGGGGAAAGAAGGCAGAAAGAAGTGCAAAAGCAGGTAAAAATCTCCCCCTTCTCCACGCAGTGGCAATCAGGGTGGGTTTTTTGGGTTTTGTTTGTTTGTTTGTTTGTTTTTGAGGTCTCCTTGGACTCTCTGGCTGTATTTAGCACCCTCAAATTCCTGTCCTCTTCTCTTTAGGCAGGGAAACATCCCAATCCTCTTTCCAGTGTCCTTCACACCCTAAGGAACATCCCCATATCCTCCCTTTTCCCACATCCTTGCATCCCACCTCGGAGTGGTCCTGCTCTGATTAACCAAAGGAATTCTTGCCCCATTGCTCAACAGCCAAATGCTGAAATTTGACTGAATTATCAGCCTTTTATCCTGTATGCTGTAATTACAGGAACAGTTAATGATGCCTCATAGAAATTCTCATTATTTTTTTGCATGGAAATGCCCCACTTCAATTATTTTCCCACAAATGCTGCCCCCCAGCAGAGTGTTTACCTAGCAAAATACAAGGGAAAATATTTTCTTGCTGCAGAAGATGTAGCTGAGGGCAGAGAAGCCCAGGCTGGCTCAGGGAACAATCTCACACTCACCTTTTGGGCACAGCTCCTTCCAAAGAGCAGAGACCTGGGGCAACAAGATGCTGCAGTTGAGATTTCTCTTTTCTGAGAGTTCTGGACTAATCAGCCCTTCCAAGATGATGCAGAGACAGATGAATTTTCACCTCCCAGGGGAAGCAATTATTTAAGTCAGGTGAGTTACTCTCTGGAAGCATTTCTTTGTCCCATTTACTGGTACATCAGGTTTGCTCTCCAGAGCTACAGAAAAATCCCTCTGAGCAGGTGCCTTGCTTACAGCAATTCTTTACCCCTCCTTAGATGGTTTTTTATCCTGTGGCCACCTAAACCAAACCTAAGAAATAAAAGAATCTTCACTCAAGGACCCCCTTGACCCTCAGTTCTCAAATCCTTCTTCTGCCTGGTGCCTGTGCTGGAGCCACGAGCATTTTATTCCTTTGTGTAGGATGTGTTCTTTACTCATAACCAGCAGGTTTATGGTCTCCATTAAAAATCTGGGCCATAGAATCAGCTTGATCTTTAAGATCATAAACTCCAACCACAGACCCACCACTAAACCACATCCCTGTCTTTCAAAACCCCCCAGGGATGGTGACTCAGCCCCTTCCCTGGAAAACCTATTCAAATGTTTGATGACCCTTTCAGTAAATATTTTTTTCCCTAAATCAAGCCACAGCATTGTTGATTTTCTGTTTGAAGTGGATGAATCCTCACCCGTGCAACCTCCAGCTGCACTTCAGGAAGGACACCTCCCAACAGCAAGAACAGTTTTGCAACAATTTATTAGCAATGTTCAGAGAAAATACAAAATCCTATTTACAGTGGGATCGTCAGAATGGCTGAACAAAAGGAGCAGAGGATCCAGAGGATGCAGAGCTCAGAGAAAGGACATCCACAGAGAGGAAGAGAAGCAGCCCTGCTCCTCCCCAGGAGGAACATTCCTATAGCTCCATCCCACAGCATTTTTGTTTCTCAGCCTCCTTCCACCTCCCTAGGTCTGTACCTACCCCTGCTTCAGTCCCAGTGGTTCTGGTAGGTCTGGCTTGGATGGGCTGCAAGCCATGGGGTGAAAGCAGAAGAAAGACAAAGACACATGGAAATGGCCTGGAGATGGAGCAGGTGCCATGCAAGCTTTTTCCAGGCAGGAGCAGGAAGCCAGGAGGCAGCAGCAAAGCTCAGGCAGCAGCAAAGTTATTCCACACCAGAAGGAAAAACAGCAAGAGGTCCAGAGAGGGCTGCAGATCCCTGTTCTCCTCCCTAAGTCTCAGGGGATTCAGGGCCAGGTTAGAGGAGTCCTGATGTAAAAAAAAAAAAGGCTGCAGAGCTCTGGTCTGGATTGTTCTTCAGTGCAGGAGTTTTAGGGCTATTTCAGAGTCAGAACCCATGACATAACTCCATCCTCCCTCCTCAAAAGCTGGTAACCAGAAATACCTGTAAGCCCTTTTGCTGGGAGCAAAAAAAAAAAAAAAAAATAGGAGGCACAGCCAACCTGCTAAGATATCTCAGAAGTGCCTGAATGAGTCTGAGCCATAAAATTTCCTTTTTAAACTCCTATTTCATACATTTTTAGAGTGCCCCCCATGCTGTCCCCTCTCCTGGTTCTGCCTGCTCAGTAATTCAGGGCCCTTGTTTCTTCTCTTCAAGCTATTGCAGAAATCACTGGGTCATTAACTTATTCCTGTCATCACCTAATTGTCTCCTTTTGCCCTAAAATGATTTTGGCTCCTTTTTTTTTTTGTTTTATTTTGCTTTGGGTTTTTTTTTTTGGGGGGGGGGGGGGAAGGTAAGGTAGAAAGCATCACTTTTGCTCCTGTGTGATCATGGAGAAGGTGAGTGCAGCCCAAGAGGGGCTGAAGCTTTTCCACTGTAAATTTCCTCTGCCCAGATTGGGGCAGGGAAGGGTAAAAACCAGGGCAGCAGCAGAGGAGGAATGTTTTGTCCAGAGCATTTTGGCAGAGAATCCCTGAACACACAGGGGCTGCTGGAGGCAGCTCTGTGACGCATTTGCCCTGGCATTCCCAGGGAGATGGGAGATAGAGGTTCCTATCAGCAGGAAGGATCACTTTTTAAATAAGAGCAAAAGGCCTCTTATCTCCACTTGGAGCTTTACAGTTAGAAATCAGCCAGCTAATCCCTCAACAGGAGAATGTGAGCAAGGGGAAGATGGAAAGTTACCTGAGCACTCAGAGAGGCATCGGGTGCCCTCCCTGACATCCACTTTTGGAAGAGCAAAACTGGGAAATGGCCCTGGCAAGAGGGAGAGGGGACATTGGTGTTTGCTAGAAAGCAGTGCCCATTTTGAGCAACAAACTCTCACCCTAGGTAGTAACTACTTAAAACCATTAATCTCAAGCAACCCAGACAATTTTGTGAAGGTATCAGGTCCTCAGGATGAGTCACAGGATCTCAACACCCATTTCCCACCACAGGAGGTGCCTGGCTTTGCACGGGCTCTGAAATTCAGCCTCTTTCATCTCTTCTCTGCCAAAATTTGGGATGGGGGATGCCAGCACTCTCAGGTGAAGAGCCACACGTCAGAGAACAGACATCCATGTCCTGTAGGTAAACCTACAGCCTCCTGCTGTCCTGCTCTGGGAAGGAAAGTAAGTACAGATGAAAAGGAGACAGAATAATTCCTCCTGCAGGGACATTAGGGATGTCCTCAAACAGGCTGCACGTCCTGAACAACAGGTTCCCTCCTGCCTGAAGGACTGACTGCTGGGACATCCCATTGCTGGGAATCTGTGGGCTACCCTTGGAAAAGCAGGAACCATCAGGAATGTTTCTCTGCAGAGATCACATGGCTCCAAATGAATGCAGGAGAGAACCAGGGGGATGCCAGGATTTCCCTGGCCCTTTCTCTTTGCTCAGCTGTTTTTTTTCTGCCAGGATCCTAGCAAAATTCCCTCCCCTCCCTCCCTTTAGTGTTATTTTTCCTCAGCAGAGCTATCCTTAGCACTTCAGCATCCCATGGTGTGCAGGACTCAGGCAGCTCTGGCAGCCTCTGGGGAAAAGATGATCCTGGCCTCATGCCTGACCTGCTGTGACTGCAGGAGGAGTGGAGGGAGCAGAAGACACAGAACACTTAAGCCCTGCTTTGCTTTCTGGGTCACAAACAGCATATGTACAAGTGCAGAAGGAACCCAGGGGCTTTGCTCAGCTGATGGGATGGAGCCTGCAAGGGAGCCAGAAACGGCGGGTTTGGTTTTGTTTGTTTAACCCTCTTTTCCTCTTCTTTTAATAATTTTTTTTTTTTTTTTTTTTTTTTTAACACTTGCCAGCAAGGAGAAGATACTGCCTTGCTGCACTCACTCCTGGCTGGAGCCAAAGAACTGGAGGAAAAAGGAGAAGATGTAGATGATGTCCAGGTAGATATTGAGGGCTCCAAAGATGTATTCCTCGGGGCTCAGCGAGTACCGGCGGTTCCCCATCAGCATCTGGGTATCAAGTGCCAGGAACTGGGAGGGAAGAGGAGGAAACCCAGTGAGAGTCACATGGGGATTTGGCACAGGGAGACAAGTACTCTAGTGACAGGAGCTCTCCTGATTGCTTCACTCTACCCAGAACAAAAATGCGGCCACATTTTATGGGCTGTAACTGCAATTTAAAAGCCCAGACCAACGCGCCGAAGAAGCTGCAACTTTCTCCTTCCTCATTTCACTTTTGATCATCAAACCCAGAGCGAAACCATGACTCCAAACCTGCTTCCATCATGCTTCATCCCTCCCAACCCTGTCCCGTGATCACCTTGAGAGCAGTTCTCCCTGTTCCTCCTCAACTCGGAAACCCCAGCCATGCAGCAGGGTGACCCAGACCCAACCTGACACTGCAGCAGCACCACCAGAACAATAAAGAGCAGGAAACCCAAATTCCCTCGCAGCACCAAGGTCTGCAGAGTTCCCAGCACAGGCAGCCAGACCCAGAGGGGACCAAATGCCTTTCTGAGGTACAAACACTGCTGGGTGCACTGAAGCCATCCCAGGGGGAACCCACTGCCCAGCCTGCCTGCAGGGACACAGCACTCACAGGAACAAAGGCAGAAAGGCAGAAAGGCAAAAAGATCTGTGCCTTAATGCATGACTTCCAGCCCAATCTTTTTTCCCACCTCACCTTTATTCCCTCTGTTCACACAGCCTGCAACAGACACCTTGGCAGGGAGCTCTTGGCAGCACTCTGCCCTCCCCAGCCATAAATAACAACAGATAAATAACTCCTCAGACCCAGCCAGGCTGAGCTGGCAAGCCTGGCACAACAGACTCCAGCAGCTGAGGTTCTGCCTGAGGTTTATGGGGTAATTATAAGATGTTTAGCCTACTTATATTTTACAGAACAATCCTCAATCGTGAATCACAGAAGAAATATCCGAGCTTGCTTGAAATGACTTTTATAGCCAATAAATGAAATTGCTCAACTGTTCTTATACACAACAAGCCCAATGGGCACCGCCTTGAACCCCGAGGCAGCCCTCCTCCTGACCCCCCAAGCCTGGGCCAGTCCTTGACACCTTCCACACACGGATGGAGAGCACAGCACTGCTGGGACTTGCTCTGGAAAGAGACTCCCAGGAGGGACCAGCAGGGACCAGTGGAAGGAAAGAATTGAGCCCTTTCAACTTTCCTTGGGGGAGCTCCCGGGTTTTCCTGCCTGCAATGAACATTCCCAATGCCCCTTAACCCCAAACTGTGGCCTCTCAGTCTCTCTGTGCCTCTGTTCCCCTTACAGTGAGACTCAAACCCAATCCTTGGCTCACTCCCACTCCACCAGCCCCAACTTGACTTTGCTGACTTTCTGCAGCCTCCTTTCCCCCCCAGGCTCCCTTTCAGCCCTGCAGTCCAGCTCCCACCACTCCGTTGAAGCTTAATCTCTGCTTTTTCCACTGCTTTTGCCCCATCCCTATGACTCCTTCTGCTGCTCACCCCTGGTGTTGCACACCCAGCAGGGCTTTGCCAATCACACCGTGCTGCACACCAACGCTCACGTACACCAACACCTTCCTGGGACAAGCCTGAGGTCACTGCAATAATTGCTATTCAGGAGGTATTTGAGGCTGTGGAGCTCTCTGCAATCTTGCAACTGGCTCTTCTCCCTTCCCTAAACAGCCTCCGAGGCCGAAAGCATTTAATCCTTGCTTATTTACTTATTTTCCCCAGCACTACCTTCCCAGGTTCACTCACCATAGTGAAGATGATGGCACCAAGCAGTGCGTAGATTGCGTGGAGCCAGGGGACCTAAAGCAAACAAATCCATCAGTCAGTGGCTGGGAGAAAGAATGAGGACGTGACACAGAAGAGGGTTTAGCTCTCACATGGAGGATACAAGTGAGGGTTAAGTGCTCTAGCAGCCCAGGCTGGACTTGCACTGCTTCCAGCTCCAATGCAGTTTCTGTTCCTTGAGCTTTTCATGGCAAAGGATGGGTCAGTGTGCCTCAGTTTCCCCTCTCACTGTGGTCTTTGTGGCCACTTGGCTCATAAGCTCCTAGATCAGGTACTTGTGTTCCCAAATTGCCTGCTTCATCACAGCTCTGTGGAAATACCTTCGTGCTCTCCTGATGGAAAAGCACCTTGCAGCAGCCCTAGGTGTTTAGTTATCCAGACAAGGTTGATCCCACTGCAAGAAACACCAAATGCTTTGAAGGGCCAGACCCAGCTTTAATTAACAAGCATCACTAAAAGCATTCACCTGCTGGAGTCACAGAAGAAAACTCACTGGGATGAGGACCAAAGCTCAGCCCCTGCTTGCCCTGGCCCAGTAGCCCCCAGTGGGAGTGGAGGAGTTGCCTGTGTCCCAGGAGAAGGTGCCCACAGCCCACATGGATTGCTGAATCAAGCCAGAGATCCCAGGCTGCCTCCCCAGATCGACAAGCTCATTACAACCTGCCTCCAGCTATGCTTATCTTGACAAGCTGCACGATAAAGAGCAATTGTCTCCACACTTTAATGGCAGTGATTTGGCACTGCAGCCTGGTTCACCCTCACGTTTGCACAAGGGAAAGATGGAGTGCAAGCCAAGACAACAACAACAACAATAAAAAAAAAAAATTAGCTCCTGCTCTTGAAAACATCGGTCTGTGTTCTTGTCCATCATCACTGCAGGGCCAGTCCCAGAAGGAGGGAGTCTCCTGAAGATCTGGCCCTTAAAGTATGACTTGGGTGCCCAGAAAAGCCTGGTGAGATGTGAAAGGTTTGGAGGTCACTTCAAGGCTGTTGTGATCAAATCTGGGTGCCTGTCTCCAGCACAAAGCATCGGGGGTGATAAATGGTGGCTGCACAGCCCCACACACCTTCCCTCACTACCCTGGTTTTACCAGAGGGGAAACTGAGGCACAGGCAGGTGATATGGGGTCACTGCACAGCTCCAGGAACAGGAGAACTGTTCTCCAGCCTGACACCTGATTGTACAACAAGCAGCAGCCACCTGGCCTGGCCCTTTCTTTCTGTTGGTGTTTCTGTAGGTTTTTGGAGAGCAGGTTGGGACATCCCTCCCAGGATGGATGGGATGGGATGGGATGGGATGGGATGGGATGGGATGGGATGGGATGGGATGGGACATCCCTCCCAGGTCCTGGAGCTTTCCTGCTTCAGGCTCATCAGCTCCCAGCCTTGTGCCAGGACTGGTGGCACTGGGGGAGGAGGAAGGGGGGGTTGTTACTCACATATTGGTAGGGCAGAATCACTGCCAGGATGATTCCACCAAAGAAGAGCACCATGAGCATCACAAAGAGGACGCCCTGGTAGGAGGTGAAGTCAAACTGTGGAGGTAAAGAACATTCCATTACCATGGAGGGGGTGGAACAGGAGGCAGAGAGGGGAACCAAACCCCTCCATGTCCCCAGAAAGGGACTCTCCAGTATCAAACCCATCTTGCTGTCACACTGTGATTGCTTCCTCAGCTCCTCTAGCCCAGAACCAAACCTTCCATCCCCCCTTCCACTGCCAGGGGCAAGAACTTGGTACCCATCCCACACCTGAAACCCCAAAGCTGACCATTCATGTTTGTGCCAGTCCACCCCACAGCCTAATCCTTGAAAAAACCCAGCTCCATGAGCATTTTCCAGCCCCATCTGTACCCCTGACAGATCCCTCACCCCAACACGTGTCCTTATCCTTCTGGAACCTTTATTTTCCATGCCAGCATCCCTCAGGTTGCCCCAGGTCCCTCACACCTCACCCCAGCACTGCCTGTCCCTGTGTCCTACCCCTGGGAAATGCCTCTCCCAGAGGGCCTGATAAACACAAACTCACCTTGGACTGGAAGCTGAAGATGGTGACAGACAGACACACCAGGGCTGTGATCCCCAGACACAGAAGGACTGATTTGGTGTTGTAATAACTGCAAAAATGACAGCAAAACCCCTTCAGTGTTACCCACAGGGATGGGTGGAAGGAGGGATTAAGGCAGAAGCTCAGCACAGGGGAAGGGTGAGTCCTGGGGGCACTAAGGGCATGGAAATGATCAATGTCCCCCCTGAATGTAAAAAAGGAAGGATAGAACATACTAAAAAAAAAAAAAAAAAAGACTAGATGGCTTTTCCTCCTGCTTTAAATAGAAGAGGTTAAACAAGGAATGTGTCTGTGCCTCCTGGGAACTCAGGAGCAGGTGAGATGGGGAGGTACTGTAGAAATCTCTGTGCATGGACAGATGGAGAAGGGGGAGGATGCAAACTGGGAGGTAACAAAAATAGAATGACAAATATCACTGCAGCACAATGAGAAATCAGAAAGCTGCAGCCACTCTTACACTCCCAACATCCTCATAAGAGGGATGTGGGGGTTGGAAAACTGCAGGGAAGGAGGGATGTGAAGAGGCACAGAGGCTGCAGGCTTGGGTCATGGTTTTGTTGTGTGTCTGACTGCTGAATTTTGGTGACAGCACCAGGCTCAGCCCTAAGAAAAGCCAGTTCCTCCTCTCCCTTTCACTTTGATTTGAGGGTGATATCACTGGTATTTTCCCCGAGCTGCTGAAGCCATTACTTTCTTTGTCCCCAGCACTCATCCATCAACACCCACTGGCTCATCATCACCAGGGGCCCACGTGAACCAGGCTGATCTGGTGAGCAGATTGTAACAGTAAAAACACAAGCAACAGGCAGCAAGCTGTAGACTACAAAACCCCTGAAACTGCTGGAAAAAAACCACCTTTTGTCACTCCAGCCCCATCTGCTGCTTAGTGGAAAGGTGAGATCGCAGTGTGTGGCTCATCCATGCCTTGCCCCTGGCCTCTGGTGCTCTTCTTTAGAGTCACAGAATCATAAAATGCCAAAGTGGAAGGGACATCAAGGATCATCTGGGACCTCGAGGATCACCTGGTCCAACCCTTCTAATATGACAGTTTATTACAACACCCCATAGAGCTGAGACTTAAAAATTTGCAAACTGGGGGAACTGACCACTTCCCCTTGGAGACCATTCCAATGTCTGAGTGTCCTCAGAGTGAAAAATCTTCCTCTTGTACTCAAATGGAAACCCTCCAGGAGCAACTTGTGCCAATTTGTCCTCATCTTCTCCAAGTGACCCCTTATAACCAGGGAGTTTCCATCTTTATAGCCCCCCCTTTAAGCACTGGAACATTGTAATGAGGTCTCCCCTAAGCCTTCTCTTCTCAGGGCTGAACAAACCCAATTTTTTCTCAGCCTCTCCTCATCTGGCAGCTGCTCCAGTGCTCTGAGCATCCTCTTTTAGGGTCTAGCACAGCCAAGAACTCCCCTGTGCTGCCTCAACTCTGAGAGAAGGGGATGCCCCCATGGAACAACTCCAAAGGGGTCGGGGTGGTCCATGTATCTCAGAAGTAGGGAACTTTTCCCTGGGAAAAGACAGGACAAAGGGCAGAAAACCTCTGGAGACCACATGTCCAGCCTACCTGGAGAGCATCCCAGTGAGATAAGCCATGGAGAGTGTCTGGGAGAGAAAGAGAACCACATTATTCCTGCACTCATGTCCCAGGGAGAGACACGCAACAGACCCAACATCTCAATCACAGTGATAGGGGCAGGGAAGCCTCTTAAACCAGCGCAGGGAGAAGGAATTTTTGCATAGTTTCCAATCCTCCAGTGATTAATATCCACAGGAGAGGTTAAAATGAGGGCAGCCCATCACCTGAGAGCAGTCCCAGCTTCTCCAGCCCTCTCCCCCTCTTGCCCAGCACCATCAGCAGCCTCTCCCACAGGCTTTTTGGTTTGGGTTGTTGGTTGGTTTTTTCTTTTTAACAGAAGCTCCCTGCTTATCACCTCCTAACTCAACTACAGGGGGACTGGAGGAGGAAATTCCAGCTTTCTGCAGGAATCCAGACCAGGTCTCTCTCTCCTGTTTGAACCCAGGGCTTGCTGCAGAGGCCGGGCAGCCTCTATCCAGATGTGCTACTTACAAAGATGCTCAGCAGGATCAGATTCCATGGGAAATACCTCCTGGAAATGAACAAACAGGGGCTGGTCAGCCCTGTGATGTGAAGGGCAGAGGGAGTCAGCAGCACAGCACAACACCTTGCATAAGAAATGCCACATAATTAGTGGCCTGGGCAGCAAATGGGTGGTGCAAGGGGACACTCATCCTCTTGGCAGGGAGAGAACATTTGGGGTGCTGCAAACATCCCCATGGGGTTCCACCAAAGCAGAGAGCAGTGCCCTGCTCCTCTGAGAACTGCAGGGTTCAGTGTCAGCATTTGGAGCCAGGAGCTTCCTTCCCAGGGAGGAATTGGAATTTGGGTTTGATTGGTGTGCTGCAGCAACCCACAACTGCATCAGGCCTGGGAATACAGCATCCCTGTGTCCCCGTGACCCCATCCCATCTCTGCAACACTGTTTGAAACAAGAGGCAAATATTGATCCTTCATTTCAGGGGGCTGTTTGTTTCAAATCCAAAAAAAAAAAAAAAAAAAAAGTTACCTGGGTCCAGAGCAGCAAGCAAGAATCATGTAGGTCACAAAGAAAACAGCACTGCAAAGAAAAGGAAAAAAAAAACAGTTTAGGGAGGAAAACCCAAATGCTGGGGGTTGATGCAGAAGAGGAGCCTCCAGCTGGGGAGCTGAAAATGCAAACACTGTGCCAGGAGATGAGGCTGGGCAGGAGGCAAAGGAGATGCTGCTGCTCCCTGAAGCTTTTCCCTGCCCTCAGCTGCCTCCTCTGCTTCTGCCAGGGGGGGAAAGACCCCCAGGGACCTGAGGGATGGGGGACATTGAGGTGCAGGGTGGACACAGCCCTAACCCTAACCCAAAGGTGCTGGGGGTGCCTCAGCAGGGCAGGAATTGCTCAGAGCTGGCCAGGATTTGCCTTTCCCTTCCAGGATCCTGCTGGGATTTCAGTAGCACTCAGACCAAGATTCCCAGGGCTGGAAAAAGGGATTTGCCTGAGGGCAGAGGGAAAATCTGTGTGGGAGAAGGGACCTGGACCCACGTTACTGCAGTGGAAGGGTTCTATGAAGGCAGCAAAGCTCCTGAGATGCTGTTGCACAAACCAGGTCACAGGGGGGTTGTTTATCTCACATAACTTGACCCTTCAGCAAAGCAAAAAAAAAAAAAAAAAATTAAAAAAAAAATCCCCCAGCTGAGGGATGGTCTCTGCTCCATCCCTCACGAAGCCTGGGTGTTTTTCCACAGGGCTGTGGGCTGGGTTATGGCACAGAAGGAACCTGCTCTCCTGCTTTCACCCAGTGCCTGGGGGGAAGCAGCTTCCAAGCATGCTGATGGCTGCTGATAGCCACTCACCTTGGGGCTGATAAATGAACAGGAGGGCAAAACCCCCAGGGCCATGAGAAATGCACCAGAGATAAAGCTGAGCACTGCTCTCCCGTGGAGAAACCAGGAAAGCCAGAGTGGACAAGAGAAAAACGGGGTCAAGCTTCACCAGGGGAGGTTTAGGTTGGATATTTGGGAAAAAAAAAAAAAAAAATCAGGTTGGGTATTTTGGATATTTTTCTAAAAAAAAAAATAAAATTAAATTTCTTCACAAAAAGAATGAAGGGGCTGCCAGGAAGGTGGTGGAGGCACCATCCCTGGAGGTGTTCAAAGATGGGGAGCTGAGGTGCTGCAGGGGATGGTTTGGGGTTGGACTCAAGGATCTTCGAGGCCTTTTCCATCCTTGATGATTCTGTGACATGGCTGAAAAGATGGAAAGGATCCTATAGGAGAGGCACTGGAGCTTCCCATCTGCTTTGCACCCCTTATTGCACCCCTCCTCTTGCTTCATTCCCTCTGAGCCATCCCAGGATAACACCCCAGGGCACCCACTTCTGTTTTAGAGATAAAAGAGAGAGCTGAGGTCTGTGTGGGGAAGAGATCCAGACCCAGACCAGGACAAGCAACTGGAGGCACTGGGATGAAGGGAGGGGTTGGCTTGCTGGATGATGCAGGGACAGACAAAACTTGAGCCCCTCAGCTGGCCCAAGACAGGGTTGTTCCTGCTAAAAGATCACAGAATCATGAAATGGTTTGGAGCAGACCTTAAAAATCATCAAGATCCAACCCCTCTGTATGGACAGGGACACTTCCCACCAGTCCAGGCTGCACAAAGCTTCATCCAACCTGGCCTTAAACAATTCCAGAGATGGGGAACCAACAGCATCCCTGGGCAACCTATTCCAATGTCCTCCTACCCTCACAGTGAAGAATTTTTTTCCTAATATCTAACCTAAATGCACCCTCTTTCAGTTTAAAACCATAAATATAGATATAGAAAAAAAAAATCAGGTTGGGTATTGTGGATATTTTTCTAAAATAAAATGAAAAAATTTCTTCACAGAGAGAGTGGTTAAACATTGGAAGGGGCTGCCCAGGAAGGTGGTGGAGACACCATCCCTGGTGTCTCCCTGGGAAATAGGTGCTAATTGTTCAGTGAACTACAGGACATGGGCCCAAAGGGCAAAACATAGACCTGAGCAGAGCTTGCTCTTGCCTCCTAACAAGGAAACGCAGCTTCTGGCCAAGGAGCAGCACGTTGTGTTCCTTTCAGGTTGAAGAGGCACGCTGGTGCCAGTTCCCCTTTATTATTGCTATTTTGGGTCTTTTTTTTTCCAAGTTATATAAGCTGGTGTCTCATCTCTGGGCCTGGACACATTTCATGGCTTGGGTGTGAACTAATTAAAATCAAGTTCAGAGAGCCTTGTTCACTGACATCTCACACTCTGCTTCATTAGCAGCAAACACACCAGGGGCATCCAGGAAGCTGCAAATCTACCAAGGCTTGGGCAAGGCTCCCATCACCCACCTCCCTCTCTGCAATAATCACCCAGAGACTGTTCCAGCTCAAGAGGCCCAGATTTTGAGGTTTTTTTTTCTTGTTGCACTGTAAAACAGGGATGTGCTGGGATGCCTCAGCTCCCTCCCAGCTGATCCTTCAGCCCAGCAACAAATGGAATCCCAAATTCTGGGCCCCAAGAGCAGCTCTGCAATGAAGGTGCAGGCACAAGAAATCCCACAGATACCCCAGTCCCCCCCAGTACCCTTCTCCATTCAGGTGTAAAACGCAAACCCAGGCAAACTCTTTGCTTCCCATGGGACAACCCCAAAGTCAAAGCTCTGGGGTGCCCTTTCAGGTCTCATATTTGGGTTCCTGCACTGGAAACTCCTCAGTTTCCCCTGGCTTGCTCTGCAAGGAATACTCAGAAGTTTGATGGTTGTAGACATCCAGCATCTCACCTAGGGGAGAACTTTTTATCGTCTCCCCTCGGTTATCCACGGATTCTCCAGCTCCCCCTGCACACACATTATTGCAGTTTCTCACATGCAAGATACAAAAGTGTTTGGGAAGTGTTTCACAGCCACTTCCAGAGCTGTTTGGAGCACACAAGGCCATAGGAGGAGACAGAGATACTCACTAGGAAGCCCAGTACCAGGCAGCGTGTGTCTGGACGTAGCCCTTGACGGGCTCACTGCAAGAGAGAGAAGAGAGATGCTCAGCAGAAAGCAGCAAAAAAAGCTGAACACTTCACAGGTCCCTCCTAAATTAAACCTGGGAACATGCACTGGGTGATGTAGCAAGGGGTATGTGAAAAAAAAACAAAACAAAAACCCAAAAAAAGAGGGTGGAATCTACTTAGGAGACTGACCAACTGGAAAGCAATCCAGTCTGTCCCCAGCAACACAACTGGGCTTGTTGGGGAACAGCCCCTGCCTGCTGAGATGTGATTAAGGAGCTGAAATCTTCAGGCTGACAGTGATTCATTATTTATTCTGGAGGCAACTTGAGCTCTACGTGCCCAAAAGGCTCAGTCATCCGAGCCATAGGGATGGGTACTGCTCCTGGGGGGGATCTGCTCCTGTAACCCAGTCCCTGAGGCCATGGGGGGCTGGGATCTGATGGCCCTGAGAGATCCCAAAGGGAAAATTCAGGGGTAAATACTCAAAGACAAACAGCCCAGACCTCTTGGCTGGGGATGGCACCCATAAAGAGTGATCCAGGGGACATGCAGGAGGGGCAGGAGATGTGCTGCAGGACCTTTCAGAGTATCCTGAGTTCTGGTTTGCTACTGGAGAACACGGGGGGGGGGGGGGGGGGGGAGGGGAAAAAAACCTCAGGCATCTACATAAGAGACAAGACCCCCAGGTAACAGCTACACAGAGGACACAACAAGCATTGCTGCTACACAAGAGACCTACCAGAAGGTGAAGAAAGCCACAATAACCACAGTGACCAAGAGCTGGACCATCAGGATGGAATAAACCTGCAACGAGAGGCAGCCCATGGGCAACCCACAGACTCCCCATTCCCCAGCCAGCCCGGGGCAGGCAGTGAGCCCATTGCAGCCAGGTCCCCCCCAGGGCTCAGAGCTGCTGGGCAGGATGAGCCTGGAGAAGTTTGGCCCTTACCTTCCTGATGAAAACCCTGCGCACGTTCCTGTCATCCCAGCTGAAGGTCGTGAGCATCTCTGTGTCCCCTGGGTACCCACTGCTGCCATAGCTGGGGCTGCTGCCTGAAGCAGAAGGCAGACAGATCAGCTCCCATCACCCACCTCCCTCCCTGCAACAATCACCCAGAGACTGTTCCAGCTCAAGAGGCCCAGATTTTGAGGTTTTTTTTTTCTTGTTGCACTGTAAAACAGGGATGTGCTGGGATGCCCTCTGCTCCCTGCCCACTCCTGCATCTTTCCAGGGCCATCTCCAAGAGAGATGAGGAAACCACTTCTGCCAAGGCCAGGAGGGTTCAGTCCTCTCCCTGGTGACACTGGACCCTTCATGGCAATTGGAGCCCTGGTATCATCTCCCTGCTCACCTTTCACTGAGCACTGAAGCAGCCCCAGAGGAGCTGTGACTCAACAGCCCAGCACCAGGAGCTTTACTGCAGGGGGGTTCCCTTGCTGCTCTGGGATTGCCTGAGCTTCTTCTGTGCCTGCATTTTGTTCTGTGGCAACGCTGTGAGGGGAGCTCATCCCAGCCAGATTTGCCATCAGGTCCATCCCTGAATCTGATCTCCAGTCAGGGAGTTGGGGACCAGTTTAGCAGCAAACCTAAAGGAGGAGGAACCTCCACCCCAACCCTGGTGCTGCTGAGAGCCCCTGCCCCTAAATCTTTGCTTTGCAGAGGGCTCTGAAATTCAAGCTCTTGTTGGAGGAGTTTCCCTGCAGGTGGGCAAGGAGGGAACCTGCACCAATAAAGCATCACTTTGCTCTTCAGTCTCAGGGGAGATTGAGGGAAACCTCAAAAAAATCTCTGCCTAGTGGGGAGGTGACTGGGCTGGAGGCAGCAGGGAGGATGCTGCAGGTCAGGGAGCTGCAAGGAGAAACCCAAAGCTGCAGCTTCTCCTTGCTAAGATCAGCCATAAAAATTAGAGATAAGTATCAGCCTTCTCCATCTTCCTGAACCTCATGCTTAAAAAAAAAAACCAAACACCAAAACCTCAGTTGTCCTTGAGCATCATTCCCCTGGGACATTTGCTTCTCTTGCAAAAAGCCCTCTCCATGTTCCTGCCCATCTCCCCACCTCCATTTCCTACAGAATAATCAAGGCTCAGGTGATTACAGCAGCTCAGTCATGGCCCTGACTGCCTGACAGATGCCTGCCTTCCTCCTCAGAGCTTTTTAGCTCAGTGATGCTCAGATCCTTTTGACAGAGGGAGGAAAACCCTCTCAAACTCAGGCTGCAGGGACCAGGAAAGCCACACTCAAGGCTCTGGTCCTGGATTGTCTCTGTTTTGCTGCTCAAAGCCTCCTCTGAGCATCCTAAAGATGCTGGAAATCAATCCCTTGTGCTCTTCTCGTGCCTAATAAATCTCTTGTGCCTTTTTTTCTATGCCCCAGTGGAGCTGCTCCTCCTGCAGTGTCTTCCCTGTGTCTCTTCCAGCTCTTTCATCACTCAACCCTCGCTGAGAATGGCTCAGCCCCAGAACCCTGGGAGACTTCAGTGCCTCCTTCCTCAAAGCAATCAAGGCATCTAAAAACAAATTAAACACCTAAATGCCCTGGGGGAATGAAGGGGATTTCCTGATCCCTGCTTAGTGTCCCCAGCACCACCCACCCAGGGTGGCAGCAGGATGTGTATCCCAAGCTCCTTACTGGGGAAAGCAACCCAAACCTTGTGCCCCTTCTCTGCAGCTCTTTTCAGGCTCATGTAAGTGTTAGACACAGCCCCATGGCACATCCACCCCCCCATCCCTCCTCAGGAGCCACAGCTTGCAGCATGGCTGAGGGCAGGAGAAGGGGAGGGGGATGTGGGATTAGAGCAAAGCACCACGGGGATCACAGCTGCAGAGAGGAAATCCTTCCAGACACGTCAGGAAGGGGACAAAGGATGACACATCACCCAAAAAAGTCCTCTGGGATCCCCAAATCACCAGCATCCTGACCCATTTGGGCTTTACCCATCCTAATTTATCATGAGAGTGAAGACCCAGATGGCTGTTACAGCAAGCTGGGAGGTTGTTTATCCCCTCTGTTCGACCCCTGAAGGCAAACAAGAAGAACAAAAATCTGTAAAATCATTGGAGTGTGCAGGCACACACATCTTTCCCCTTCCCTAAACATCTCCATCCCTGCAGCTGTCCCCATCCCCCTGGGCAGAGCAGGAAGGCAGCAAAAGCCCAAGAGAGGAAGGGGATGGAGTGGGGAGAGAGGGCTCGGGAGTCATTAATCCAGAACCTCCAGTGCTCTCTGAAGTCCAGATGTGCTGACAATGGCCCAGTTGCCTGCCCAGCAGACTTACTTGCCACCCCCTGTGTCCTGCACCCATCCCAGCTCACTGCCACAAGCCCTTCCCTCCACCAGGCAGAGAAAAACCTTGTCCACTGGCCATGGGCCAGCAGAAGCAGCACCCAGGGAATCTCTTCTGGTTTTTACAGAGGAGTCAGCCACTGGCCCAGTGCTGGAACAATTCAGCCTCCAAATCCAGCTGTGTTTTAGCCCCTGCACAGCAGCTCGTGGCAGCCAGACAGCACTGCTGCTGCTCCACGGGTTTTGCCAGCTCAGCAGCTTCTTTGAAAGCTGTGGCTGAGCAGGAGCTGGAGCTGGAGCTGCTGCTGGCAGAGCTGGGAGCATTGGACCAGGACAGTCCCCAGCCCTGGGAGATGGCATTGCCCAGTGCAGCAAGCTGGGAGAGGGGGGGTTTCCCATCTCAGCACTGGGAAAGAGCAGGGATGGAGTTCAGTCCCAGCTTGGGAAGGCAGCGTGGTCCAGAGGATGGGGAAATGACTTTTACATCTAAACACAACCCCACATGGCTCCTACTACTGCTCCAGGGTGAGCTCTGGACCAAACTGGTTCTCTGTGGACCAAACTGGGCTCCACATCCTTGGTTCCTTCCTCTCTTCTCCACAAGCACCCGGGGGGAAATCTCTGCAGGACTTACTGGGGTCGATGTAAGCCCAGCTGGGGTGGAGAGGGGCTGATGGGGGAGGAGGGAAAGCTCCAGACTTCATCCCTTCTCCTGCTGTTGCCTCCTCATAGGTCGGAGGAGCTGGGGGGGCTGTGGCATTGTCCTTCTTCTCCCCTTGCCCCTCGGAGCTGGGGGGTTTGTTGTTCACAGAGAGCTGCACAGAAAGGGAGGGAGCAGGGGGAATAAAGAGATTAGACTGTGAAAACAGCACAGAAACTGCAGGGGAAGCCAGTGGGGCACAGACAGAAATCTGGGGCTCTCTCCAGTGGGTCCCAGACACCAAAGGAAGGACACCCAGCAACTCCTGTGGGCTGGAAATCCACCCAGCCCTGCACTCCCAGGAGGGAGCATCCTCTGTAGTCACTGAGGGGAGGGACAGGAAAACACCAGACATGTCCAAGGGGATGAAAAGTTACAGGCAACCAGGTCTGAGGAGAGACACAGCCTTGCCCAGGGTCCCCTGTGATGCCTCAGGCTCACACTGGAAAGCACTGGAAAGCATCCCAGTAATTATCTGTTTTTCAGTTTCTGAAATTCCCCTAAAAGAAAAAAAAATTTTTTTTTTGGTTAAAGGGGAGAACCCCCTGAACTTCATTTGAGGAGTTTCTGCCAGCCCCCAGGAAGTGCTCTGGCTCTGCAACATTTTCTTCTAGCTGGTTCTTGCTCAGCCTTGCTGCTTCCCATAATTTGAAGGTGCAGCCAAGGGTCCTGGGATCCTGTGTCTTCAGGCTATGAAACCCCATCACTGAGCCAGCCTGAGGCCATCGGAGAGCTTGCTTCTCCTTGGCAACATTATCCACTTGACCTTCTAGATCTTTGTCTAGTGTGGCCCTGGGGGCCTCCAGCTCAGCCTCAGGGACAACACCATCCCCAGAGATCACAGGGATGGGGGGCAGGAACCCCAGAAAGTCCAAAGTGAAGCAGACAGACAAACCAGCAGCACTGCAACACACAGCACAGTCCTAAATTTAGGACAGAAGGGCCTAAATTAAAATGGATCAGATCCTTGAAAATAAAGCCAGGGTGCCAGGCTGGGGTGTGCACCATGAGCAGCCCCAGCTGCATCAGAATAACTCTGCCAGCTCACAGGGATTCTCCTCTCTCACACAGCCCTCTGGGGGGAGGGTGCCCAATGTCATGCAAGACCCCCAGAGGTCCCTGAGGAGATACAGGAGGGATGCTGCTGCTTGCATCCAGGCAGCCTCCAGCATCGTTGCCATGGCAACGGTGCACTGTGCTGGCAGAGGATGCGTGACCCCCAATCCCTGGTTTCTGAGCATTGGAGAACCCCCAAAATCCGGGGGTCCCTGCCTGGGAAGGAGGGGTGCAGGGCAAGTGCTGATTGCTGGGGACAGGGAGGGGACAGCACCAGCACTGAGCTCCCTGATGAGGGGAGGAAAAGGCCACAGGTCCTGCACCAGGGTCGAGCTGCACATCCAGCACCAGGAAAAACATCCCCGTCCTGACAGAGCCCCCCACCCAGCCCCTTCCTCTGCCCAAACCACCCCCAGCGCACCGGTACCCACCCACCCCACCCTCCCCCCCTCCACAGCAATCGTTTTATTCCTTAAATCCCTTCCCTTCAACCCATTGTCCCCCTCTAAACACGCGACAATTATGCAAGCTGCGTGACCGACCCCCCCAGCCCTGCCTCCCTCCTACCTTCCCCTGGGTCATGGCTCCTCTCTAAGGATGCTCCCGGACCCTGCGGGCAGCAGCAGGAGGGAAAGAGCCCTGGCTGGCAGCAGCCTCCTCGCAGGGTCCCTTCTGCCCCTCTCCGGGGGTTGAGGGGGGGATTTGGGGGCTTCTTGCAGCCGCTGGAGCCTCCGCAGCCTCCGCTGATGCCTTCACCTTCTAGCAACATCCAGGGAGCGACAGGCGCTGGAGGGAAGCGAGGACCGTACCATTCCCAGCCGGCAGGACAGGGGGAAGCCGGGAAAGAGGGAAAAGGGAGGCGAGAGGCAGCGCTGGAACCCGGGAGGATGCGGGGATGGAGCCGCGGGGGAGGCAGCTCCAGGGTCCCCACGGCAACGGGGGCAGCGGCTGCTCCGGAGCTGCTGAGCTGGGGGGATGAAGGATGCTTGGCTGCAGCATCACTTGGTGCTCCAGGTCAGGGCTGATCACAGCCTCAGGGCTGACCACAACCAGGGGAGCAGCAGCTGCCCCAGACCCTGCTGCAGCCAGGAGAGCCGGGATGGGGGGTTTGGGGGGCTGGGGGATCCCCTGGGGCCGAAGGAAAGGCCTGGACCAAGCTCTGCCACATGGGAGTGGGAGGGAGGAATGGGCAGATCAGCCCTGGCTCCTTTCCTGAACCTTTCCCAGGCTTTGCAGGGAAGGGGGATGGAGAGGATGAGGCTCATTTGCCCCGTATGTGTTGTCCTTTCTGGGGGTGCAGCCTCACCTGGGGGCACACGGAGGGTTTGGAGGGGTCCCAGGCAGCCCCCAGACCATGAGCACCACGCAGGCCCCATCACCAATGTTGTTAATTCTAAAATAAATAATATTTAATTAACCTAATTAATAAAATTAATGAAATCTAGTGGGAGGTGTCCCTGCCTATGTGTGTGTTTGGGGGGGGGGGTTGATGATTTTTAAGGTCCCCTCCAACCCAAACCATTCCGTGATTCTTTTCTATGAATTCAAGCACATTTAGAAGGGGCTGAGTGGGTCCCAGCCCAGGGCACAGCCAAGGGAATGGGCACAAAGTGAGGTGGGGTTTGCCCCCCCCATGCTGAGGTCTTGAGGGGGGGGATTAGAGTTTGGAGAGCACAGAGATATGGAGGCATCTCTGCCCCCCTGGCCACAGGCAGCAGGAGAGGTTTTGGGGTGGAATTAACACAGTGAAGTGCAGGAGATTTGTTTAGGGCAGAGCAAGTGACAGCACAAACCCCCCAGCTCACCCTCTGGAGTGCCATGCTGGGGGGGAATGGAAGTTCCCCTGCCCTGAGCTGTGTTCCCACCAAATGAAAGCACAATTTATGGACTGATCTCCATCCCAGCTCCCCACATCCTCCATCTCAGCCCCTGCACGTAATTTATTCCTTGTCAGGCCATAAGCATGCATCACACCTCAAATTAGTTCACCCAGTCTATAGTACAGCTACAAAAAAAGAAATTCCATTATCTGTTTACTCTGTCATGAAAAAAATAAAAGACCCTGTCACATTTTAGGCTCCCAAACCAGACCTAGAGAAGGTAAAGAAGAGGCTGCCTGCAAGGAAAGGGGGGGGTGGAAAAAACATCCCAACTTGCAGCTTCTGCAAAGGAGGAGGCAGTGGAAGGGTTAAAAGGAAAGCATGAGCTGGAAATGAAAGAATGCAGCCAAGCAAAGCAGAGCTGGCACCCACACAGCCCCAGCTACTCAGTTTGAAAGGAGAAGGCATTACCACAAGGACTGCAAAACCTCCTCGGGATTATTCAGAATCAGTTAAGTGCCTGTTAACCACAAGCTCCTCAAGGGCCTTCAATCTCCCTGAGCAGAGGTGTAAATCTGGGCTGGTCTCAAGTGTGGGAGAGCAGCTCAGCCCTGCAGGTGGGGTTCTCATTGCTCCAGTGAAGCACGAAGCTTCTTGATCCCCTTCAAGCATGGGAAAAGCCATGGGGTCAAGGGCTGGGGAACAGAAACTCCAGGTGATGCGTGGTTTTGTGGTGAGAAAGGAAACACCCATTTTCTTACAGAAACATCGAATGGTTTTGGTTTCAGCTCACCCAGTCCAACCACTAAGCCAACTCTACCCAGTCCAGTGCTAAACCCTCAGCACCACAAGCTCCCTGTTATTCCCCTTCCCCTCCCTGATAAAGGAAGGAGAGAGAATAAAGGAGAGAGACTGATGGGTTGGAAACTAAACTACCCAGCTTTAATGGAACAGGAATGAGAAACAGGAAAAATGACTAAATCTATACAAATATCCAGGAAAATGGATCCCAGGTTCCTCCCCCCCTCCCCCAATAACTCTCCCATCCCCACTGAGGCTGCAGGGCAGCCCTGGGAAAGTCCAGGCTGGACTCCTGGGGTCAGCAGCAGTTGGGAGCTGGAGGCAGAACACAGAGATTCAGGGTGGGATGGATCAGGAGCACAGGCAGAGGAAGGGATGGGATCCTCCCAGGATGCCCAAGCAAACAGGGACAGGGGAAGAAGGGGAAGAAGGAAGGGCTTTGACCCTGGTGATCCCTCAAATTTATCCTGAGGATGAGGTGGATGGGATGGAATCCTCTGTTTGGTCAATTCTGGCCATTTCTCTTGTCTGTTCCTCCCCAAAGGAGGCTGCAGGTGGGACCTCTTGACTCCTTTTCTCCTTCCAGAGGGCAAAATGTTCCTCAGAGCTGAGCAGTGGCCCTGGCTCTGCACCCCATTCTCCAGCTGGAACTTCAAACATCGAGTGGGATCAGTCCCAGCAGCCACTGCCTGAGAAACTTGCTGTTCATTTCAGCAGTGCAGCTCCTTCCAAGAGACTCCACCTCTTCTGAACACCCCCAGGGAACTCAACCACCTCTGGTCCAGGGCCTGACAACCCTTTCAGTGAGGAAATTTCTTCTACCTAAACCTCCCTGGTCCTGTCTCCAACCAGATGGGGGAAGAAATCAGTCCCAGTCCCCTCTCTTCCCTCGGTGAGGAAGCCCCAGCCTGCAGGGAGCTCACCCCTCAGCATCCTTTTCTCCAGCCTGAGCAACCTCAGCCACCCCTAAATCATCCCCCCCAGACCCTCCACCATCCTTTGGGTGCTTTCCAACAGTCTGATCACTTTTTTAGGCTGCAGTGCCCAAAATTCCACAGAGAACTCAAGGTGAGACGAGCCCAGGGCAGGGTTGGAAACGAAGCCCAAGCCTCCATCACCTCCCTTTTCACATCATTTTCCATTGCTTGGAAGAAAATCCTGCAAAGTGAGGCTCAGCTGAGCCTCTGACCCCTGCTCACTGGCACCTCCACGCTGGGGAAAACCAGTGGATTAATTAAAATTAAAAAATTAAATTAAAAAATTAAATTTAAATTTAAAAAATTAAAAAATTAAAATTAAAAGAGGCATTTTAATTAGAGAGGGCTCAAAGCCCCGTGATGGGCAGGAGCTGCAAAAGAACAAGGACCAGGAGCTGAGGGACCTTTTAGGTTGCTTGCAGCTCTTTGCCTGGGGATTTGGGTGCTTTGAGAAACTTTGCCCTAATTTTTTTTTGTTGTTGTTTTCTTTTTTTTTTTTTTTTTGGGTTGTTAGTTTTGTTTTGTTTGGGGTTTTTTCTTTTTTTGTCTTTTTCTTTTTTTTGTCTTTTTTATGCTTTGTTTTGTTATTTTATTTTTTATTGTTGGGTTATTTTGGTTGGGTTTGGGGTTTTTTTGGGTTGGTTGGGGATTTTTTGGTTGGTTGGGGTTTTTTTGGTTTTTGGATTTTTTTGGGTTTTTTTGGTTAGTTTTTGTTTGTTTTGAGAAACTTTGCCCTATTTTTCTTGTTGTTGTTTTTGTTTGTTAGTTTTGTTTTGTTTGGGGTTTTTTTTGTTGTTTTTTTCTTTTTTTGTCTTTTTGTGCTTTGTTTTGTTATTTTACTTTTTATTGTTGGGTTATTTTGGTTGGGTTTTTTTTTTTTGGGTTGGTTGGAGTTTTTTTGGTTGGTTGGGGCTTTTTTGGTTTTTGGATTTTTGGGGGGTTTTTTGTTTGTTTTTGTTTGTTTTGAGAAACTTTGCCCTATTTTTGTCATTGTTGTTGGTTGTGTTTGTTAGTTTTGTTTTGTTTGGGGTTTTTTTTTGTTGTTTTTTTCTTTTTTTGTCTTTTTGTGTTTTGTTTTGTTAATTTATTTTTTATTGTTGGGTTATTTTGGTTGGTTTTTTTGGTCGGTTGGTGATTTTTTTGTTCTTTGGATTTTTTTAGGGGTTTTTTGGTTTGTTTTTGTTTGTTTTGAGAAACTTTGCCCTATTTTTGTTGTTGTTTTTGTTAGTTTTGTTTTTTGGGGGATTTTTTTCATTTTTTCTTGTTTTGTCTTTTTGTGTTTTGTTATTTTATTTTTTAGTGGGGGGGTTTTTTTGGTTGGGTTTTTTGTTGGTTTTTTTGGGGTTGGTTGGGGGTTTTTTTGTTTGTTTTTTTTTGTCTGTTTATTTTTGGTGGGGGTTTTTGGGGTTTTTGTTTGTTTTGGGGTTTTTGTTTGGTGGTTTTGTGTTTTGTGTTTTGGTTTGGTTTTTTGTTTTTTTGTTTTTTTGTTTTTTGTTTTTTTGTTTTTTGTTTTTTGTTGTTTGTTTTTTGTTTTTTTGGTTTTTTGTGTTTGTGTTTTTGGTTTTTTGTGTTTGTGTTTTTTGTTTTTTGTTTTTTGTTTTTTTGTGGTTTTTGTTTTTTGTTTTTTGTTTTTTGTGTTTTTTGTTTTATTGTGTTTTTTGTTTTTTTGTGTTTTTTGTTTTATTGTGTTTTTTGGTTTTTTGTGTTTTTTGTTTTTTTGTGTTTTTTGGTTTTTTGTGTTTTTTGGTTTTTTTTTTTTTTTTGCTTTATTTTATTTGTTTTTTGTTTTTTAAAGGCCACCAGAGCCAAGGTGTGGAAGGAACCTCAGTGAGCGCACAGAGCCCGAGTGCTGAGCTTAAAAAAAAACCAACAAACGGAAGCAAAATCCGTGCTCGCCCACGTCAGAGAGGAACAACCCCACGTGTGCCCTCACTGTCCAAACAAACAGATAAAGAAAAAGCTGCGGCACTCCCAGGGATTAAGTTGTTCAGCTGCTCAGGGGTTGCATTTCACCCGGAGCTGCCAGCAGAACGTTCTCATCCCCAGCCCCTGCACTCGGGGCTGTGAAGCGAAAGGAATTGCACAAGAATGCGAAGCAGAACAGGTTCGGGTGACTCCTGGAGTGACACCTTCGTGCCTCTGTGCAGCTGCTTCTTTAAACCATTACGAAGGGACTTTTTATATAACAGCAGCCGGGGGGGGGGGCAGGCAGGAATTGCTAAAATTCTTCTGAATTTTACGAACCCCTGGCCTCAGGGTGACTCCCAGGTGATCAGCAGGGAGATGAGATGGAGGGAAAAGCTTTGCTGCCTTTCAGAGACCACGTTGCCAGCACCAAAACTGGCCTAAAATCCAGATTTCTTGGTGCTGTGCTGGAAGCACAGATTTCACTTCTCTTATTATTATTCACTTATCTTTATTAAAAAGAGACTGGATGTGGCACTCGGTGCCATGGTCTGGTAACTGCAGTGGGAGTGGATCAAGGGTTGGACTTGATGATCTCTGAGGTCCCTTCCAACCCAGCCCATTCTAGGATTCTATGATTCTATGATTTCCTTCTCTCTTTCTCGCAAGGCTTTTCCTTCAAAAATCTTCCCTTTACCCACTGGAACAAAAGATAAATTACTATAATTAAGCTACCCTACAGATTTTCCTTTCCTCTTTTATATATCACATGATTTTTATTCACTGAAAGGTTTTTCTTCAGTGGTAAAATCCAATTGTTTGTCTAATAAAATATTCACAAAGGCAATAGGGTAATTTGTCTTTGTCCTGGAATCTCAAGGTTCAAGTGAGGAGTTTTCCAGCTGTCCCAGTGACATCCCAGGACCTCTCCTTCAAGCCCAGGACATCTGCATTCCTCATCTCCATCCCCAAGCAACCAAACCCCTTGGTGCTTCCTCCTCCACATCACTCCAGAGTTCTCAGCAAGCCTCTCCTTCCTCTGTTTCCTCCTCTGTCCTGGTCTGGGCCACGATAAAGGGGATTTTTGTCTTGTACTTTTGCTTTCAGCTGAGTCTCTTGAAAGTAGCTGCACTGCTGAAATTAACAGCAAGTTTCTCAGGCAGTGGCTGCTTCTAGGACTCGAGTACTTCTGCTTCTCACATCCAGTCCTGTGTCCAGTTCTGGGCCCCTCAGCTCAGGAAGGAGCTTGAGGTGCTGGAGCAGGTCCAGAGAAGAGCAAGGAGGCTGTGAAGGGATCCAGCAGAATTCCTGTGAGGAAGGGCTGAGGGAGCTGGGGGTGTTGAGGCTGGAGAAGAGGAGGCTCAGGGGAGGCCTCATCACTCTCTCCAACTCCCTGAATCCTGGTTGGAGAGTTGGGATGATCCCAAGGGGATGAGGTTCAACATTCCAAGTGCCAGGTCCTGAATTTTGGCCACAACAACCCCATGGGGAGCTCCAGGCTGGGCACAGAGTGGCAGAAAGGGACCAGGAAGGTGACCATGAGCCAGCAGTGTGCCCAGGTAGCCAAGAAGGCCAATGGCATCCTGGATGAGGAAGAGTGTGGCCAAGAGGTCCAGGGAAGGGATTCTGCCCCTGGGGAGGCCACAGCTTGAGTCCTGTGTCCAGTTCTGGGCCCTGAAATTCAGGAAGGAGATGGAGGCCCAAAGGAGGTGAAGGGATCCAGCAGAATTCCTGTGAGGAAGGGCTGAGGGAGCTGGGGGTGTTGAGGCTGGAGAAGAGGAGGCTCAGGGGAGACCTCATCACTCTCTCCAACTCCCTGAAAGGAGGTTGGAGCCAGGGGGGGGTTGGGCTCTTTTCCCAGGCAACTCTCAGCAAGACAAGAGGGCACAAGAGGTCTCAAGTTGTGCCAGGGGAGGTTTAGGTTGGACATTAGAAAGAATTTCTTTCTGGAGAGGGTGCTCAGCCATTGGAATGGGCTGCCCAGGGAAGGGGTGGATTCTCCATCCCTGGAGATATTTCCAAAGAGCCTGGATGTGGCACTCAGTGCCATGGGCTGGGAACCACGGGGGGAGTGG
This sequence comes from Heliangelus exortis, assembly GCF_036169615.1. Classification (NCBI taxonomy): domain Eukaryota; kingdom Metazoa; phylum Chordata; class Aves; order Apodiformes; family Trochilidae; genus Heliangelus; species Heliangelus exortis. The sequence continues at coordinate 1,712,752 of NC_092452.1, read as the reverse complement.
AGCAAGGCTTGGACTTGATGAGCTCTGAGGTCCCTTCCAACCCAGCCCATTCTAGGATTCTATGATTCTAGGACTGATCCCACTGATGTTTAGAGTTCCAGCCAGAGCCTGCTGTGCAGAGCCAAGGACACTGCTCAGCTCTGAGGAACATTTTACCTTCCAGAAGGAATAAAGAGGTCCCACCTGCAGCTCCTTTGGGGAGGAACAGACAAGAGAAATGACCAGAATTGACCAAACAGAGGATTCCATCCCATACACCTCATCCTCAGGATAAATTTGAGGCATCACAAGGGTCAAGCCAAGTTTCCAGCTTCCTGCCCTTCCTGCCTTTCCTGCTTCCCTTTCTTCACCCCTTCCCTGTTTCCTTCAGCATCCTGGGAGGATTCCATCCCTTCCTCTGCCTGTGCTCCTGATCCATCCCAGCCTGAATCTCTGTGTTTCTGCCTCCAGCTCCCAACTGCTCCCAGAATTCCAGCCTGGACTTTCCCAGGGCTGCCCTGCAGCCTTGGTGGTGACGTGAGAGTTATTGGGGGAAGAGGGGGGAAGGAACGTGGTATCAATTTTCCTCTATATTTGTATATGTTTAGTAATTTTTCCTATTTCTCATTCCTGTTTCATTAAAGCTGTGTAGTTTAGTTTCCAACCCATCAGTCTCTCTCCCTTATTCTCCTCTCCAGGGAGGAGAGAGAGGTTAATAGAGAGCAGCTGGTACTTGGTTTAATTGCTGGGCCAGTGTCAAACCCTGACATCCTCAAAACACATTTTCCCAGTAGCATCCCTACACACAGGGCTGTGCTGGGTTGGGATGTGGATGCCTGCATTGCTGAAAGGAACTTTATTTCCTCAAACTCCCCCATTTGTCTGCAGATTTCTGGCTTCTCTCCCCCCAGTTATGCCCTGAGCATCCTGCTGTGGACTTTCTGTGTCCCTGTATCCATCTTGCACCAGGCTGCCCTCACCCAAGACCCTCTCCACAGAAGATTTGCAGCCTTTGGTGCATGATTTTTGGGTGAGATTGTCCCAGTTCCTGCTATATGGCAGTGTCACCACCCAAAAACCAGACCTGGCCCCTCTTGGATTCACACTGCAGCAAATTGAGGAGCTCCATCAGAGCTTCCAGCAGGCAGAGATGTTTTCCAAAGGTTGGAAAAGGGCCCTGGCAAGGCTTGGAGAAGCTGCCAATGCTCCTCTCCACTCTGTACAAACCAAGGAAGTGAAACAAATTGCACTGACACCCCCAGGCCACATCCCATCAACACAGGCATAAGAGCAGAAGGAAATCAGTGCAATAGCCCATAGATATATATATATATATATATATATATATATATATATATACACATTTTTTTAACAGCAAAATTCTTCAAATAGTCTTTCTAACAAAGTCATCTGACAAATCACTCTGCTGGCAAACCAATCCCTGCACCCTGCCCAAAAATCCCCAGAGAAATGAAGTCACTAACCACAGACAATAATATCCCAGGCTGAACCTTTATTCTCAGGAGTGGAAAGGAGCCAGAGGCTTTGCAAAACCAACTTTGTGGTTCCCAAACTGTTGCATGGAAGTTGTCCAGGTGTCTGGGTAGCACCAGAAGGCAGAGAAAGGGAGACACGTTGGGGAAAAGAGGATGAAAGGTGATAGACAGAGAAAAAAGGAGAGAAGGAGGGAGGAAACACTTTAAAATTTTAAATAAATGGCTTGCATCTTCTCCTATCCACATACCTTATGTAAAAGTATAAGTTTTAGGAGCTGTTTTGGAGTCTGTTGTGGTTCTTTCCTGGTTTATGTTGATCCCATGGACCAAAGGAGATCTCTGCAGGATCCAGGATGGTGGAAAGGGCCAGCTGAAGGTTGTGTTTTCATGGGTGATATCCAATCTACTCAGCTGCTTTCCCTGCTTTTCCCACCTTCCTACATCCAACATAAATCCCCTTGAGGGCTGGGAGAAACTTCCTGAGGCAACGTGGGAAACATGAAAAGCACAAAGCTTTTGCCTGGTATGAAAATGATCATCACCAGAGCAGCTCTGGGCTGGCAGCTTGGTGGAGAGGAACCTTCTGGGAACTCCCACCCAGCTCCTAACCCTGTTCCATTGCTGCCCCATAACAGAGCAATGGTTTCCAATGGATGAAAACACCTCAGCCACCCCCTTCCCAGGGCTGCCAGAGCCAGGGACCTCAGCTCCACCAAAGGAGAGGCAGAAGCAGCTCCACACTCCAGAGCCAACTTTCAATTGAGTGTTGGGTTTAATGGCTGGGAGGGATTTCATGTAATCTGGCATCTCATCTGCTGCCACTGAGCCTGAGCCTGAGCCTGAGCCTGAGCCTTCTTTTCCCCCCTGTGGACCACAAAGTTTCCTCCACTCCTCCCTTTATCTGTCTGTACAGTGAGGGCCATGGCTCTGACCTTGGCCTCAGATGCAAGATGCTGTTTGCAGTAGCCAAGCACCTTTTTTTTGTTTGTTTGTTTGTTTTTTTTTCCTCTCATCCCAGCTGGCTGTTCAAAGGTTTTCACAAGGACTTTCACCCCTGCACCATTCCTGCACCTCCTCACTGCACACATCTTGGGAAAGATGCTGAGCTAAGAGCCTCATCTTGAGGGTGAAGCTGCCAGACACCCTCCTGCTTCCCTCCCAGCAAAGGGCAAGAGAGAAAAACCAGAGAAATCCCCCAGGAAGGGTGAGGACTCAAACCTTGCTGAGGGCTGACAGCAGCAATGAGCATCAATCAATCAATCAATCATTGGCAATCAACCAATGAGCATCTCCCAGGCTGCAGAAGACAGGACAGGAGGGGACAAGGGACTTCCAGAGCCACCAGCAGGACCAGTTCCTGGCCATATCTAACCCAGTATTTGTTTGTTGTTTTTTTTAATCCAGGAGGATTACCTAGAGAAAGACATCTGAATTGAGCTCGTTGACTTCTCCTTCATGGTCTTGGTTATTTCTGTTTTATATCTGAAGGAGGAAAGTCATGACAAGGCCAGGCACTGGATGCTTTCAGCCAGTGTCACTGCACTGATGACAAAGTCATGTCCCCAGTTGACACCTGCTGGGAATTTGGCTCCTTTAATGTGATTTATGTGGCAAACATGACACCAGGTACCCAGGGAGGGGTGAAGCTGAGGTGTCCTGTTCAGCTCTGTCACCCAAGGATGATGTTGACACCTGACTGATTTTAGCTAATGCAATATTCATGCCTGGGTAAGGAGCAAAGAGCTGACAGGACCTGCTAAGACCATGGGATCCATCTCACTTCAAAATCTGCTGCCTTTGTGGCTCTCCTGGTGTCTGGCTTGGTTTCATGGATTCGAGGGAAAAAGCATGAATTATTTTCCTCTAAATGTTGACTCACAATAAACCATGGCCTGGCCTGGAATCTCAGCACTCAGACAAGGGAATAATGTTCTCCTTTCTTCCCTCCTTAAGGCATCATTAGAGAGGTCATTTCCTAACTCAGCCCTTTCCTGATCTTGATGGGGTTGGCCTCAGTTTCTCCCTCTGTTCTGGGTCTCCCCCCATGTTGGTAGCAAATAAAAAGCCCCCTGTAATTTCTTCTCAGTCACAGGTGGAAGAAATTCAATCCCTGCCTACTGGGTGGAAACCTTCATGGGCTTCCCAGATGTTTTCTGTGGCCACCAGAAATCTGTCCTGAGCCTGAAGTGATTGATAGCCCAGCTCCACCAAGCTGAGTCTCCCTGCCTGCCTTGCCTAAGACCCTGGGCAAACATTCAGGACTGAATTTATGAGCCCTTGAGTTGGGATAAAAAAACAAATTGAAGCCTTTCCTAACACCAGCCCCAGTTCCTGGCCCCTGCTCAAGCTCCACTCGTTGCAGGCAGTGAAGGAAGTTGGGGCTGCATTAATCCTTCTGCTTCAATTAAAACAAGAACAACAAACACTGCAAGAGCCAGCAGAAGTTTTGCATGAATAGGGATTTAGGATTTGGCCTGAAATGCCGGAAAAGGTGTTGATTTTTTGGGTTGTTTTTCTCCTCGGGGTGAATGTGCTTTGGATCTACTGTGACAACAGGAGGAGATGCTTTCTCCCAGTGGTGCCCTTGGTTTGGGGAAGACAGAAATGAAGCTTCTGCTCTGCCTGTTCTCCAGCTAGGAGTGGGAGAGAGGGAAGACTTTCCCAGGAAGTGTTTGGAATGCAGTAAACATGCCTTGGGTTGCCACACAGCAAGAACTCTGCTGCTGCATCCCAGGTTGCAGGAGCCTGGAGCTGGCAGGAGTCTGAATCCCCTTCCTCAAGGCTTTGGAGCTCTCCTTACACCATCTCCATACACCCCATCCAAAAAGGGGCAGCAGGAGCCTTTTTCAGCCACGAGGAAGGTGGGAGAGCTGTGTTTGGGCCTTTCCCTGCCATCGGAACCAGCACCAACACATCCACCTCTCTGCATAGTGCCCACCAGGGCCAGGAATTCCAGCTGGAAAGGTCCCAGAAGCAAAACTGATGCTGCAAGTGCCCCAACACCAGGGTGAAAAGCTGGCTGCGGTGTTCCTGCTCCTGATGATCCCAGCACAAACATATCCAGACCCTCATCCCCATCTTTGGGGACCCCTTTTTTCCCCAGGGGTCCATTGCTGCTGTTCCCTGTGTTCTGCTGGGGGCCAGGGATGCACCAGCACTTCCATTTATCCAGGCAGCAAGCAGAAAACCTCAGCTGAGTTTCAAGATCAGTCACAATACTCAAATTCAGGGGTTTTTTTCCTTCTTCCCCTTTCTCTTCTTTTAAAGGCTTCCCCACGAGACCTCTCAGAGGCAGCATTTTCACTTTTACCCCTCCTTTCTTGGAAAGAAAATATCTTATTTCAGCCAACAGCAGAACCAGTAATAGCTGGGTTTGTACAAAGATTTCTCCCAAGGCTCAGGCCTGCTGTGGACTCTCTGGTGTCTAATAATAATAAAAAAAAGCATTTGCTGCCACATGCAACATCAGCTCTGCTGTCAGGGAGGAGAGGGAGACATCTGTAGGTGCCCTCCCTCTCTGTTCACAGAAAAGAGGAAAAAAAATATAACCAACCCAAAACCAAAAAAGATTCCAGCAGGGCCTGGGTCAAACACACCTCTTGTGAGGGATCGGATCCAAGCAGGAAAAGTCCCTGCTGCTTATGCAATAAATCTTTTATTCTTGGTGGCTCAGAGGTATTTTAGATGGAATGGAGATACCTTAAAGGTGTTTATACTTTCCTGAAAGCCAGGGAAGCAAAGATATCTGAGCCATCTAAGTCACTCCAGAAAAAAGCTGTTGTGCAAGCACAGTTCCCTTCCTTGCAAAATGTTCTTCCCAAATCCATTTACCTGGCCAGGTTCTGCCACTGGGAGGAAGCAGAGTGGATCAGCCCTCCAGATGCCAACACACCTGATCCCAGGCGAGGGCTGAAAATGCTGTTACACTGCAAAGGCTGAGGTTTAAATGGTTCAATAATGCACTTTCCCATCACAGAGACACAGAATCAGAGACACAGAAACACAGAATCACAGAAACACAGCATCACAGCATCACAGAGACAGAATCACAGAGACAGAATCACAGAGACAGAATCACACCATCAGAGAGGCACAGAATCACAGAGACGCAGAACACAGAATCACAGCATCACAGAATCAGAGACACAGGATCACAGAATCACAGCATCAGAGAGACAGAATCACAGATTCACAGCATCAGAGAATCACAGAATCACAGAATTACAGAAACACAGAATCACAGAGACAGAATCACAGCATCAGAGAGACACAGAATCACAGAGATGCAGAACACAGAAACACAGAGTCACAGCATCACAGAATCAGAGACACAGAATCACAGAATCACAGCATCAGAGAGACAGAATCACAGATTCACAGCATCACAGCATCAGAGAATCACAGAATTACAGAATTACAGCATCACAGCATCACAGCATCACAGAATCACAGAGACACAGAGACACAGAGACACAGAGACACAGAGACACAGAATCACAGAATTACAGAATCACAGAAACACAGAATCACAGAAACACAGCATCAGAGAGACAGAATCACAGATTCACAGCATCAGAGAATCACAGAATCACAGAATCACAGAAACACAGAATCACAGAATCACAGAATCACAGAAACACAGCATCACAGCATCACAGCATCACAGAATCACAGAACCACAGAGTGTCAGGAGTTGGAATGCACCTTGAAAGATCATCAAGTCCAAGCCCTGTGCCAGGCAGGATCCCCTGGGGTAGGTCACACAGGAACACATCCAGGTGGGGTTTGGAATCTCTCCAGAGAAGCAGACTCCACATCCTCACTGAGCAGCTGTGCCTGTTCTGTCACCCTCCCCGTGAAAAATCTTTTTCCTTGTGTTTACCCAGCACTTCCCATGCTCCAGCTTGTTCCACCTCAGACAGCTCTGCAATGCTCCTTGCTGCTCCCAGTGCTGCAGCACTCTGGGTGTAAAAGCCACATTCCCTTCAACACCAGAGGCTTCAGGAACCCTTTCTGGAGTTTCAACCACCCAGTCCCAAGCTCCCCAACGTGCTTGGTCTCCTGTTTCTCCATTTCCTATGCAGGACACGTGGACCCGAGGTTCTGCTACTGACTCTCTGCCTGGCTCCAGGGCATGGAGCCCCTCTCTGCAAACCCAGAAGGGTTACAGTCCCCACAGTGCTGGGGAGCTCTGGATTTGAAGCTGGGATGGGTTATTATCCTTACAGGAAAGCAGCAATGGTTTGCTCAGCCCTGCAGAGGAGACCACGACTGCAGAGCTCCCTTTCTGCAAGATGCCTCACAATGCAACACCAACACTTCCAGCATGGCAGGAACCCCCCCTCCCCAGCACAAATGGCTCAAAAAGTGAATAAATAAATGAACCTGCACGGTGCCAGAGAGATGTGAGGCCCAGGAGGCTGTGTTCGATTTTTTAAGTTGCTCAGAGCTAGTCCTGCTTGCTTCTCTTTCCTTTTAATTAATCTTCATTAAGCACTGATACACCACAGCCTGCTCCCCATGAATAACTATTAACCAAGCAGGGTATCAGCTCCACTTAATTGCCCCTATTAGTGCTCTGTCATTCCCTGCTCTAATGACAGCCTGCCCGTGGAGTCAGTCCCTGACACAACTCAGTCTTGGGCAACACCAAGGTGGGAAATCTGCTCCAGGTAGGAAATCTGCTCCAGGTAGGAAATCTGCTCCAGGTAGGCAGGAGCAGGAGCCTCCAGCCTGGCAGGGACCATGTTTTGTGCCTCATCAGCACCCCAGGTATTTTTAGCTTTGGAATCTGTTTTGAGAGGTTGGCTTCGTTGTTGGAAAACCAGAGGTCAGAACCATGTTGTGATGGGCCAAAGTCCCTGAGGAAGTCCCAGAGAAGGATTTTTTTCAAAGGATAATGTTGAATAGAAGTCTTCCAGGCTCCAGCCTCACCCACAGCCTGGATTTGTTCTCCTCACAATCTCCTCCTTGTTACCAGCAGTGTCCCCATAGGGGATTCTTTTAAAGAGAGGTCCAGAACAGAATGGAAGCAGAATAGTTCATTTGGAAGGGACTTACAGTGACCATGCTGACAAGAATGGTTCCACACCTTTTGTGGGGGAAAGGACATGTCCTTTTGGGTTCTTTCCAACTTGAGACATCCTATGACACAATTTGAGCACCATGGAATATTTTGCATTGATCCTTCCAGCAGCTTGGTGGCACTTGCATGGTTTCTCACATAAGAGAAGTCTTTGTCAGAGCCAAAAACCAGGCTCTAAGTTCTGGAACTCTAAAATAAAATGGTCCCTTCAACTCCAGCTCTGTCCTGGGGGGTGCCTCTCCCAGCTCTCTGTGCCTTACAACCACAGAATCTGCTAACAAGGGAAAAAAAAAGAACCCTGGGCTCCCTTGCCAGCAAAACCACCAACCCCATTGGCACAGGGAGAAAAATCCTTACAGACATCACCCCAGAATTGGCAAATTTGCCCTAAGCAGTGGAAGAAAAAGAAAAATGAACGGGCTTAGCAACTAGTGAGTGGTTTGATGTGAAGAATCAGGTTCCAGAGGGAAAAAAAAAAAAAAAGCATTTCTCTTTTGGGGATTAACACCAAGAATTAAAAAGACATTTCTGAAGAGCTGAGCTTGCCATACCCCCTTCCAGTCAGAACACAGCTGGGACTCCAGCTGTGGATGTCATTTTTATTTCTTTCTTGCCAGTCATTTCTTGAGGCTGTTTCCCATTTTTCTGGGTAGAAAATCTGTGCCCAGGCTGTAAAGTTCTGGTATCCTGGGGAACTGAGTTGTAGGAGGTCACTTGGAGTTTTGTGCCCCTGCGGGACTCTTTTGCACCCAATTTGCTCTGGTTATTTAACCCCAGCCCACGTCCTGCTTTTCAACACCAACCCCACCTCAGGTCCATCTCTAGCTCTGCAAAACCCCCCTGGCTGACTCTGTCACCTTCATGTCATGGAGAAGAGAGGGGGCACCTCTGGGGACAGGAAAGCCCAGGGGACAGAGAACAGAGCTCATGGCACTGCTCCAGGCTGGTTTCTGACCTCCCAAGGGTGCCCAAGGCTGAGTTCCCCAGCTCTGAGAGGGGGGGGCAGGGTCTGGTGTTCCCTCAGCTGGAACACAAATGCAGGAGGCACAAAAAGCATCAGGTTTCCATGGACCACAATCCCACCTCCTTCAGCAGGTGTTCCTTCAGCCCCATCCCACCCATATATACACCTCCTGGCCTCACCATCCTCCAGGGACACGGCAGCTGTGGACACAGCTCCCTGAGGACACCAGAGGCAGGCTCAGTCCTTGCAGCCTCCCCATGATGTGGGAACTGAGATCCGTTGCCTTCACCCGGGCTGTCCTTGCAGAATTTCTGGCCACTTTGATCTTCATCCTCTTTGGCCTGGGCTCTGCACTCAACTGGCCTTCAGCATCCTCCCCCAGCATCCTTCAGATCGCCCTGGCTTTTGGCTTGGCCATCAGCACTCTGGTCCAAGCTCTGGGCCACATCAGTGGAGCCCACATCAACCCAGCAGTGACAGTGGCTTCCCTCGTAGGCTCCCAGGTCTCCTTCCTCCGTGCAGTCTTCTACGTGGTGGCCCAGCTCCTGGGGGGGGTGGTGGGAGCTGCCATCCTCCATGAGATCACCCCTGCAGATTCCCGGGAAGGCTTGGCCATCAACAAGGTAAGAAGACCTCGTGTCCTTGGGAGCCAGCAGAAAAGGTTGGACAAGCCTTTCGGGAAGGCTGAGGGATGGGAGGAAGGGTTTGGTGGCCAGAAAGGGCTTAGTTAGTCCCCAGATTTTTACTTAGATTTGGGTAGGAAGCTGCTGCCAGGTGCAGCCCAGCACCATGAGCTTGCTCCATCAAGGACAGGGACAAAAACAGGAGTCCCAGCTGCCTCCTCTGCTTTTCAGGACTAAAACCAGAGGGATGATCCAGCTGGACACATAAACACCTTCCTTGGAAGACAAAGCCACAACCACCTCAGTTTTATCTAAAGCTCTCCTGTGGAGGAGGCTCAGGTGTTAGAGAGGGACATGATGAAACCCATCACCTCGCCATCCCTCTTGCCCCCAGCTTGTCCCACTTTCCAGCCTGGATCTGGCTCGGGACAGACTTTCCTCCCCCATGCAACTATTTACAGGCTGCCATGCCAGATTCCTGGCAGTGAGGATCCTGCACCAGGACAGGAGGTTGGGTTTTTTTGGGTCTAAATCCCAGCTTCTCACTAATAGCACTGCTCATTGAGGTGCTTCCCACTGTGATGTGGTGGTACCAACAGATCCAGCTGGTTCATCCCGGGGCTCCCACTGCCTGGGCCCTGCTGAGGCATCACAAGGACCCCAAACTGGTTTCAGACACAGGGAAAAAAGGAAACTGAGCCAGGAGGGGATGGTGTCCCAACCTCCAACATCCCCCTCCCACCCATGCATATAATAAAACTGGAAGAGGGGAGATTTAGGTTAGAGATTAGGAGGAAATTCTTTAGTGTGAGGGTGGAATGGGTTGGATTAGGTTGGAACATGTTGTCCAGGGAAGTTGTGGAAGTTCCATCCCTGGAAATGTTCACAGCCAGGTTGGATGGGGCTCTGAGCTACCTGATGAGAGGGAGGTGTCCCTGCCCACAAAAAAAAAAGGTTTTGAAACTGGATGAAGTTCACTTCCAAATCTAACCATCCTAGGATAAAAAAGAGGGAAAAACCCTAAAGAACTGCAGGGTTCACTCTCCCCTCTCTTCTTTTCTCCATGCCCCACCAGTCCTCTTCAGATGGATCCAGGAACCTGTGGCTCCTGTAGAGTTCACAGACTCACAGAACTCAGGGGTTGGAAGGGACCTCAAAAGATCAATGGGTCCAACCCCCCCCTGCCAGACCAGGGTCACCCAAAGCAGGACACACAGGAGGTGCCCATGCAGCACCCAGACCTGGCCCAAGCAGCAAGGGACAAGGCATCTCTTAGGAAGCATCCCACAGAAATCCCCTTTCTTGCAGCAGGGAAGCACTGCCAGGACTCAGCTTCACTGCCAAAGGGATTAAGAGGGTTGCAAAAGGGATTGTGGGTTAATCTGAACAAGACTATTTAGACTGATAATAGCTGAGGTTTAATAAACCCAACAAAGGAAGTAGGAGTTCTAAGAGAGACTTTCAAAACACCCAGCTCTGTTGTTTTACACCTTCAACCATCTAAAAGAAGGAAAGGGGATTTTGACTTTTTATTATTTTTTTTTCCCCCCTGTGGGCTCTGCCTCCCCAAATCACTTTTTGAAAAAGAGGGAGGGGAGGGGGAGAGAATACAGGAGAGAGGAGAGTGACCAAGATGTGGTTCTGGATCTTGGCCAGGAGGGCAATTGCCACCTTTGTGGCATCACTCAGCAAAGTGATCTCAGGATCAGCGTCTGGGAGGATGCAGGGATTGACGTGGGGCAAGGGAGGGCAGAGCTGAGGCTGGATGGGCTGAGGGAAGCAACTGGGAGAGGGCAGGTGAGTGGCACTGCCAGCTGCAGCTCCACCCAGAGCTGGATAAAAAACCCTCAGAAAGCAATCAAGTGTCAGAAAGCAGAACTGAAGGAGAGGGAGTGCAGCCAGGCACTGGCTTAGATCAAAATGGGAAAATTCTTTCAGTCAAAATAGGAAGGAATTTTTTAATTTTTCTTTTTTTTTATAATGCCAAAACTTTTCTTTTTGACATTTTCAAAATGTAATTTGTAAATTAATTTTTATACAAGGCGTTTTGTGTGTTACGTGTGAGGAAAATTTAAAAAAAAAAAAATCCCTAGGGGGAAACCCAAGGTGGAATGTAATATCCAAAGAAATGGAACTGAACTGTATCCTGCCATGTTAATCAGTTCCCACTGACCTTCCCTTTTCCCTGGGAAATTTTTCCTTCTCTTCATATTGGAGTAAAAGTTCTCACCTATTTCCTACACCCTTTTCAGTTCTCCTTGATTTGGTTTTCCCTCTCTACCTTTCCACCCCAAACTTCCCCATCCCTGAGACATGGTTTTTTGGGTTTTTTGTTTTTTCTCCCCTTCCAGCTGCACAACGGGACCACCACGGGGCAGGCAGTGACTGTTGAGCTCTTCCTCACCTTCCAGCTGGTCCTGTGCATCTTTGCTTCGACTGATGAGCGCCGGGAGGACAACCTGGGCTCTCCTGCCCTCTCCATTGGCCTTTCTGTTGCCGTGGGGCATCTCCTTGGGGTGGGTAGAATGGGCTAAAATGCAGAGATTCTTGGGTTGTCTTTGCCTCTGAGCCCAAACCTGCCTGGCTGAATGCTCAGGGGTAGAGAGGGGATTTGTAACTCCTGTGATGTCTGTGGCTTTCCCACTCCTGGCTTTCCAGAAGAGAAAAATCCCATCAAAGCCATAGCAGAGCCTGAACTTGGCTTTTATTGAGGGAGGAAAAACCTAAACTGCTGGGTTCTGCTGCTCCTTGAGTCCCTCAGGGAGCTCCCAGGGATCAGTGGGGTCTTCCCTCCTGGAGTGAATGTGGCATCAACTGAGGAACCCAAGACCATGATGAGACTGTGAGTTATTTGGGATGGTCACCCAGGCCAATCCTTCTGGGGTGACAAAGCAGAGCAGCCCCCAGCACCCCCAGCTTCTCAGAGCAGGCATTAAACCAGTGATGCTTGTGCCACATCTTCCAACCTTCATGAGCTGCAAGTCCATGGGACTGTTCTCCTACCCTTCTTCCCAAGGGTCACAAAGATGATCTGAGGTTTGGAGCAGCTCTGGAGCCAGGCTGAGAGTTGGGGGTGTTCAGCCTGGAGAAGAGAAGGTTCTGGGGAGACCTCAGAGCACCTTCCAGTGCCTGAAGGGGCTCCAGGAAAGCTGGGGAGGGACTTGGGACAAGGGTCTGGAGGGATGGGATGAGGGGGAATGGCTTTAAAGTGGAAAAGGGGAGATAGAGATAAGATCTTAGGAAGAAATACTTTGATGTGAGGGTGCTGAGCCCCTGGTCCAGAGAGCCCCCAGAAGCTGTGAAGAGAAGAGAAGAGAAGAGAAGAGAAGAGAAGAGAAGAGAAGAGAAGAGAAGAGAAGAGAAGAGAAGAGAAGAGAAGAGAAGAGAAGAGAAGAGAAGAGAAGAGAAGAGAAAAGAGAGGTTCTGGGGAGACCTCAGAGCACCTTCCAGTGCTTGAAGGGGCTCCAGGAAAGCTGAGGAGGGACTCTGGACAAGGGTCTGGAGGGATGGGACAAGGGGGAACAGTTTTAGACTGAAAAAGGGTAATTTAGCTGATATATGGGTAAGAAATTCATCCCTGTGAGGGTGCTGAGCCCCTGGGTGCCCAGGTTGCCCCCAGAAGCTGTGGCTGCCCCATCCCTGGCAGTGTTGAAGGTTGGATGGGGCTTGGACACCCTGGGCTGTGGGAGGTGTCCCTGCCCACGGCAGGGGGTGGGAATCAGGATGAGCTTTCAAGTCCCTTCCAACCCAAACCATTCCACGAGTCTCTGACCCTCAGTGGCAAGAAGCAGCAATTTGCTCGCAGAGCAGGCAGAGCAGGAGCTTGTCCCTGCAGAGCTGGTGATGCTGCAGGGCTTGACACCCAGCCTGGAGCTGAGTTACACCACGCACAGGACACATCCTTGTACAGAAGGTGCTGGGACACAGACAACACTCACCCGTGTTGAGTCAGGAGCTGGAAGCTGCTGGTATCCCTTTTCCTGGAACGGGCCTGCTGGAGGGCGAACCAGCAGCTCAGGAGATGAATCATGCTAATAACACACCAAGATTTTTTAAAATGTGCTAAAAGGGCTTAATGCTAATAATGTGTGGTGCTCCCTGGCAGATCCGTTACACCGGCTGCTCCATGAACCCAGCCCGGTCCTTCGCTCCCGCTGTGATCGTCGGAGACTTCAGTGACCACTGGGTAAGAAATCAGCTCTCTCCGTGTTGGTTCAGTGGGATGAGCCCCTCGGGGTTACCAGCATTCCTAGAAACCCACAGAGCCAGCCAGATTCCTGGCATTTCCATGCCAGGTCCTAGCTGGAGGAGAGATGTAGAGATTAGCAGAAGGAGGTGGGGCTGCTGGGTGCTTATCTAATCAGGGTGCGTTGCAACAGAAAGAGGGTGTGTGTGGTTTGTTGAACATGACTTAGCAAAAGAAGCAAAAGCAATGGATAGGGGAGCTCTTCTTGCCAGTCCTGGGGACCTTTCCTGGTTCCGCCTGGATCCGGGCACACATTTTGCACCAGCTCCTTTGGGAATTCTGCCAGGCATTTCCTCCTGCAAAGAGGAGGTTTGGTGCCAGAGCTCTGGTGGTTCAGGTCCAGAGGTGTCCAGTCCAAGCTGGTAGCCCCCTCCTCTCTATGGCAGTGTGTAAATGGGTAGGAAAACCAAGGAGGAACCCAAATCACTGAGTGTGCTCGTGTTGTTCACCATTGTTCAGTCTGCAGAAAGGGGGGCTGAGGGGTGACCTCACTGCAGTCTGTGGATTCCTTCAGAGGGGAAGAGATGGGACTGGGACTGATTTCTTCACTCCTGTGACCAAAGAAAGGACTCAGGGAAATTATAGGAAGCTGAATCAGGGGAAGTTTGTTATCAAAAAAAAAGGTTTTTTGACCCAGTGGGCAGTTGAGCACAAGCTCACCAGGGAAGTGGTCAGAGCACCAAACCTGCCTGAGTTCAGGAAGTGTTTGGATGATGCCCTCAGGCACATGGTGTGATTCTGGGGGTGCCCTACACAGGGACAGGAGTTAGAGTTGATGATCCTGATGGGTCCCTTCCAACTTGGCGTATTCTGTGATTCCACAATGGGCCAATAGTTAACGAAGACTTTGCAGCTCTCAGCAGAGGAGGAAAGACAGAAGAGGATGGTCGGGTATATTCAGGCAGAACAGAAATGGATGGGACCTCAGGTCAGCAGTGTTGGCCAAAGCAAATTCTGCATTTTGGTCCCCAAATGCACAGTGGGTAGTGAGGAACACAAACCCCTTACAGTGCTGGACTCCTGGATCCTCTCCATCCTCAAAACTCAGACTGGATGTAGCTCACCTGATTCTTTTCTTTCCCACAGGTCTTCTGGGTGGGCCCCCTGCTTGGGGCTGCAGGTGCCTCCATCATCTACAATTATATCCTCTTCCCACAAGCCAAAACCTTCTCAGAGAGACTTGCCATCCTCAAGGGCTGTGAGCCAGAGGAGGACTGGGCAGAGCGGGAAGTCCGGAGGCGGCAGTCGATGGAGCTCCACTCCCCACAGACCCTGCCAAGGGGGATGTCTGAGAAGGTGTAGCCAAACCTTCCCCTGGGTTGAGAGAGGAGCTGGGGAAAACTCTGGCGTCTGCTTTAGAGCTGGTGTTTGTTCAGATGAGCGTTTCACCTCTCCCCTCTCTGCCTTCATCTTTTTGGGGCACTCAGGTTGATTCATCTCCTGGGGGGATGCCCTGGGATGGCCCAACACGCCCCATGGCCGATGGATTTCAGATGCTGGGGGAAAATGCCCTTAAATCCAAACCACCAGTGTAGCAATAGGAACAAGGACACCGGGACCCTACCCTGGGCAGGCTCCTTCCACCTCCCCCTTGCAAAAGTCAGAGCTTGGTGGAGTTTGTTGCCCTTCACGAGGAGCTCGGAGGCACTCTCAGAGGTGTTATTACAGCCATTTGCTGGGTGTGGAGGTTGCCACCCGATGCCTCATTGCTGCTGAGCTCCCCTCACCTGTCTCCCATTTCTTTTCCCTGCCTGGCTCTTTGCACACACACACAGAAGTGCTCACTGCATGTCAGGGGTATGTCACAAACTGGAAGATTTGCTGCTGCTGTTTACC